>NC_053169.1:53774993-54019993 GCF_016835505.1 Polypterus senegalus
CTCCTGATACCTCAGAAAGGCAAATGTCTGGTTAACTACATGCTCTGCCTTCCTCTTACGAACTGTTAGAACTTGGATGTTTGCACTATGTGCTGACTAGTCTGATGACTCTCACAACTTCAACACCAGTATGGCCTTTTCTTGCTTATAGTTCAAGTTAACAGATTTTACATGAAGCTCTAAAATATTCCTAACAAACACGCATGTGTGGGGTAAGCACTGAGGCAAGCCTATATATTTGTGAATATAGTTATTTACCATTTTGTCAATCTTGAATAGTACAAAGGCACTGATTTCACTGGGTTTCAAAGGTCACATCAAAAGCTGGAAAAGTGTACCCTGCTAACACCAAAAACACTCAGAAGACCTTAGGAAATAGCTTTGCTCTACATTTTTCAAGCACTTGTTTAATGATTGCAGCAGCAACTGCATGTTGGAAAGACCTGGCATGTACTATCTTCCTAGGCTTCAGATGGGTTATTCTGCCAGCTTTCAACTACACAGAGTGAGATCTAGTTATTTTTAATTCCTTTTAGGAGTTAAAAGCTATAGAAGTTTACTGGTTTGATTTTTATCCTAGCCCATGCTAACACGTCTTCCAATATTTTCAGAAGCCAGTGCTATTGGTGTCGATTATGTACCTCCTCAAGTCAACTGCGTTCTGGCTCTGCAAACCATCTGTCTTATACCAATCAGGATGACATCAAAAGCAGTTTGGAAATGGATGGGGGTTTGAACATTCCATCACTATTCCCCTAGTCGAGAAGCAGAATATGAAGAGAATGTACTGTATGTGAAAAGTACAATATGAAGAGAACACAAATGCTAAACATTCAAATTCAATGGAGGAGGCACCCAGACTGTAATCTTTCCTGTTATCCAAGCACAATTAGGCAGCAACACAATCTGATATAACAATATATATTGTAATTATCCTCCCAATAGGCACAGTTAACTTAGCATTCTACTTTCCTGCTATGAATTCATATCCTTGTCTTGAATAGCACAGATCTCTATAACTCTAATTTATGATGCATTATCTATTTTTTTACTGTGAATTATTTTTTTACATTATTCTTAGTTGTCATAGTTGGGCAATGTGCCTCAGGTGTTAATTACCTGGGCATTAAACAATATGTTAGGCTAATGGACTGGTTCACTGTATAAGGTAAAAGGCATTTTGTTTGCTTGTGATTTTAAAATATAATCGCAGTATGTTCTTCTGCAACCTGGAATATTTAAAGACTGGTTGCTTGCCCTACTCTTAAATAATATTTTACGTCCCAGTCAATCTTCTTTTTTTGTTGCTTCTTGCTACCTTTATAACAAGCACTTCACTAGTATGTTTACACTGAAATAATTAGTAATACCAAGTTCTGCATAACTAATATCATCTCTCCACAAGAGGACTACATCTAAATCAGAGTCTCTCTATTGTACCGTGATCAGAGGTTCCCTGAAAGACATTACTACTTCTAATGACAGCCAGATTGTCATCATTAAAACATTATAACATTAGAACAATCTAGACAAGAACAGGCCATTCAACCCAACAATTCCACCAGTCCTGTCCACTTAATTCTTCTAAAAAACAAAGTCTAGTTTTGAAAGTCCATAAAGTCTTAACTCTTTACCACACTACTTAGCTTATTCCAAGTGTGTATGGTTCTTTATGTAAAGAAAAACTTCCAAATATTTGTGCAAAATATATCTTTAACAAGTTTCTATCTGTGTCCCCGTGTTCTTGATGAACTCATTTTAAAATTACATTTTTGATCCACTGGACTCATTCCCTTCATAATTTTAAACTCTTCACTCATGTCTCCTCTCAATCTTCTTTTGCTTAAACTGTAAAGGCTCAGTTCTTTTAATGTTTCTTCATAATTCATCCCCTGTAGCCCTGGAATCAGTCTAGTCGCTCTTCTCTGGACTGCTAGCACTGCTATGTCTTTTTTGTAGTCTGGAGACCAAAACCACACACAAGACTCCAGATGAGGCCTCACCATTGTGTTATAAAGGTTCAGCAGAATATCCTTGGACTTGTACTGCACACATCAAGGCTCCATATAACCTAACATTCTGTTTGCCTGTCAGAACACGGTCTGGCAGTTGACAGTGTTGAGTCCACTACAACTCCTAAATCCTTCTCATAAGGTGTACTCTGATTTTCAGACATCCCATTGTATATTCAAATCTAACATTTTTATTTTCTTTGTATAATACTTTACATTTACTGACATGAAATTTCATTTGCCACAAATCTGCCTAAGCCTGCATGCTGTCCTAGTCCTTCTGTAATGATATAACGGATTCCAAATTATCTGCCAATCCACCTATCTGGGTATTATCTGCAAACTTGACCAGCTTGTTACTTATATTCCCATCTAAATCATTTACTGTATATTGAAAATAGCAGCAGTCCTAGCACTGACCCCTGTGGATCACCAGTCTTAACATCGGCCAGTTCTGATGAGGTTCCTCGCACCATCACCCTCTGCTTCCTGTGTCTGAGCCAATTCTGCACTGATCTACAAACATCACCCTGATCTCCATTTGTTTTAGTTTGATGACCAACCTCTCATGTGGCACCTTATCAAATGCTTTCTGAAAGTCAAGATAAATAATATCATACGCTTCACTTCAATCAAAACCTTTTGTTGCCTCCATATAGAATTCCAGCTTTTTGGTAAAATACCACCTCCCTCTTCTAAACCCATGCTGACTATTCAGAAAAACTCCAGTACTTGCCATATGCTGCTCAATCTTATTGTTAATAATTACTTCCATTAATACTCATGTGATGCATATTAAGCCTACTGGCCTATAGTTGCCTGGATCCGACTGGTCACCATTTTATATAAACGGCCAATATTTGTCATTTTTCAGTTCTTCTGAATTTTCCCAGTTCGCAATGACTGCTTCTAAATATGCGTCACAGGTTTATATGTGTACTCGATAGTCTCCTTAAGAACTCGAGGGAGGGTAAATATTATCTGGTTCAGATGATTTGTCTTTAGGGACAGACTGCCTTCTGAGAAATGTCTGAAACATTTAACAGCATCGATTCCTGAGATTTCTTCTGGTTTATAGGTGCAACATTTGAAATATAACACAGATTGTTTATGCAAAGAATGCTGAAGTACAGTAATATTCATATTGAAAGTTGCTACATAAAACAAAAACAATCCAAGCTGCTTTTGTTACACTCTTTTATGCCATTTTCCTCTCTTCAGTCCTTATGCTTACTTTTACATTAAAAGTTAGTACTAAACATTTCCATTTTAGCTTTGTGACCAAATCATCCTAATTCGAAATGCAGGTTGCCTGTAAAGGCAGGCTAGCCATGTTGCCACCGACAAAGATAAGAAAAGCCTTTATTGACTAAGTCTGTATATTATGCTGTCTTTATCCAATTCAAAAGCTCTGAAAATGTGCACAGATCTAAGCAATAATCAAATACAGTTTTTATTGTATAAACCAAAATAGACCTACAAATAACAGTGTTTAGAATAAAGCAGAACAAATCTTACCATTGCCATTGACTTCAATATCGTCTTCAACAATTACTACCTCAGGGTACAGGGGTGGATATGACTGACGCTGATTAGTCTGAAACTGGACAGAATGCACTGGGAGTTCATCCACTGGGGGATTTGACTCTACGATTGACTGTTTGTCCGAAGGCACATCTTCTGAAATTTCATACAGCAGTGGCTGGACATATTTAGGGCCTTGTCCTTCATTGTGTGTCTCAATATAGTCTTCTTTTGGCACTGTCTCCTCACTGTCCTGTGTCCTATTTGGAATTTCTGTGACCTCAACATCATTTCTTTGATGGTCCCCAGTCAGTGTTCCTTCAGTAGGAAAGTTATTAACAACTTTAAGGAACACTGATACTTCACCAGGAGCAATATCAGTAAAAAAAGGGAAGGACCCAATTTCATAAACCCATACTCCTTGCCTTCCAGAATTGGTTAACCTGAAAGTTTTGATAAAATATGTGCA
Organism: Polypterus senegalus; assembly: GCF_016835505.1. NCBI lineage: Eukaryota > Metazoa > Chordata > Cladistia > Polypteriformes > Polypteridae > Polypterus > Polypterus senegalus. The sequence goes on from NC_053169.1 coordinate 53,778,999, forward strand.
ACTTAGAAAACAGTTAGACTTAGAAACACAGTCTACTGATATATTGCAAATCATTAAAATCTTACCTGCAAAGTTCCTTCACAGATTCTTCGCTATTTGAGGTGATCTCATAGAAAGGCCCATTCCTTGAAAATAGAAAATACTGGATCTTTCCTTTACTAAAGCCTGCTTTAGCAAAATTATCACGGTTGTGTATACTTTGTGGTTTACTTTCATAAAACTGGATCCCATCTTCTGGGTACAGAAAAATGGCAAAGGAAGCATTGTCACTTGAGGCTAGCACTGCCTGGAATGTGTTTCTCTGAGGATGAAAAAAGAAAGTCACCTTTAAATCTGAAGGCACCAATCGTTGTCATCTTATCTCTTATGGAAATACAAAAGCACAGCATGAATGTTCCTCAAAACAGAATTGCTCCTCCCTTTGCATTTGCTAATCATATTGCAATATTCATTACTTATTTAACAGTTACTGTACATACAGTATGTACAAGTAAGTTAGTTATTGTTGTTAAACAATGATATTTAAATACCAGCTTTATTGCAAGAAAGTGATGTTTGAGCCTTTTTCTAGACATCCTCAACTTAAGCAATGGTTTACCTCCCAAAATGTTATTTTTTACAAATGTTTCAACATGCAAAACTAAAAGAAAGCAACACGTTCACAGGCATAGATGATGCCAAAGACAGAATTAGATATGAAATGCAGAATTAATGCTTTGACTTGTGAATTCTAAATTCTTACACAAGAGTAATAATAAAGTGAAAATGCCAAAAGCATAATTTGAGCTTTTGAACTGGGAGAAAAACAAAAAACTTGAAATAAAATAATGAACTGAAATAAGAAAAAATAAACATGGTTCAACACAAAATATTCAGGCACAAATAATCTTCAAAACTAGGCAAAATTACAAAATGCAATTCAATGGATGAAAGTAAAAATAGCTATGTGCAGGTACAGCAACATTTAAGACTAGCCAAAGTACCTGGCATTGCTCAGGTGTGTTTATATAAGAAAGCAAATATTTGTGCGTTTTTTAAACGTCGACCCTTTTGTTATTCCTGGCTATAATGCTAGTGTCTCATCCAATGTTCCCTCTACAGCCGCGCAGTAGTTGTAAACCTGCCGCGCAGTCATTTTGTAATCCTGCGCACAGATCGTCAGTGACGATCAGTGACGTCACACTGTGAAGTGAGATAAAGGCGGCAGATTGTCATTTACACGCCGGCGCGTGTAAATAACCAGCGAGCCACATTAGCTAGCACATTATATTTCGTTGAGTGACCAGTCACTGCACTGTCTACTGTACTTCACTAAGTTCACTTTCTCTAGACATACAGTAGTGCATTAAATTAATAGTTTTTGTGTCGATTCCGTTAAATTAACAGTCTTCGTGTTGATATTTGAAAACATTACAGAGAAAGTAAAGAAATGTAAAATAAGAAAGCATGAGATTCATTTAAGCCTGAATGGTTAAAAGTAAAAGTAACCACAGATACGCCAGATTCAAGGAATGTTGTGGTTGAATTAGGTTGCATATACGAATACTCAGACGAGAATGGACTTAAGTGTAAGTTCTGTGCTGCTAGTTCAAGTAATAAGGCTAACAAAGACAACGAATATGTCACCGGAAAGCGTTGGGATACGTGGACGCTTGACTACTGTAAACAACATTTATCATTGCATATTCACTTAGAAAATGTTGAAATTTTGTACAATCGCTCGCATGGAATCAACCTGAAACGTCTTCTGGTTGAAACAAGTACTGAGCGAGAAGAACAAATTGACCATAACGAGCACCAGCGATCAAACGAGGAGCAAGTTTGAATCTTAATGGACAATGTCCTTCTTGCCATCAGGATGAGTGCTTCGATGCTGTCAGTGCAAATGATTCACGACCATATGGGGAAATATGTTTCTATACCAGACAGTTGGCGAAGTAAGAACTACGCCTTTGAGTTTGTTGAAGCCATCAACGAAGTGGTTGCAAACAACATATTTATAGAACTTCAAGCTGCACTGTTCCACACGCTCATCGTTGATGAAAGTACTGACATTACAGTACATAAAATGCTAATCATCTACTTTAAATATTGCCCAACAAATTCATGTGGTTAAAAAAACGTTTTTGGTGGGATCATTCAGGTAACAGCATGTGATGCTTCAGTCCTTGAGGCAGCAATTAGACAATACTACACTGATCATCGACTCGATATGAACCGCATGGTTATGATAACGTCAGATGGGGCATCAGTTATGCTAGGCCGTTCGGAAGGGATTGGCCGCTTTACTCAAGGCAGCGGTTCCTCATCTTGCTGAACAGCACTGTGTTGCTTACCGAGAAGACTTGGCACTTACTGATTCTTAGAAGGATGTTAGTTTGTTTAAAACTATTGAGATTCTGTTGCGTACTGTTTATACTTTATTTAGTCGATCTTCAGTTAAAAAAGGTGCACTTGAAGAATTGGCAAATGTAAATGATATGGATGTAATATCTTTTCGACCAATTCATGAAGTTCGTTGGTTGTCATGTCACTTTGCTGTCAGTACTTTTGTTAAAAATCTTGATGTTTTAGCTGCATATTGTGAAGAACAAATGCAAGATTGCAATGATCCTGTTTGTAATTATGTTTTGAAATCATTACGAGATGCACTGTATCAGATTGTTCTGTATACAGTAAATGATGTTTTAACTGAATTAGCTAATGTATCCATGCTATTACAACAAAGTAATTTATCACCAATTGAAGCACAACAATTTTGCTTTTCTAAAATCTGTAAATTGGAAGCACAACATTTGGGTGAGAATGTTTACTGGAATGATAAAGCCAAGCAAATTCTGAGTGAAAATGAAGGCATTGACACAAGACAAATCACACAATTCATACGATCAGTCTGTGATCACTTAAAGGTAAAATTTCTAGCGGATTAACTACAATTTTGGTCAGCTTTTGATCTCACAGGTTTGAAAAACTGTGCATTTGATTTTGGTGTCAAAGAGATAAAAGAACTGTGCGTAAACTATAAAGATTTGTTACATACAACAAATGATGAGTTGATTATTACTCAATACAATGACTTCAAACTTCAGATCAGAGAGAAACTGAAATCTGGTACCATAAATTCACTACCTGAAATCACAGGAGTAACATTAAATGATGAACAATTTAGCTCACTCGCAATGTTAGTCAACATTTGCTGTACTTTTCAAGCATTCAGTGCTGATTGTGAACGAGGTTTTAGCCTCATGAATAGTGTTAAAGTGAAAACACGAAACAAGCTTGACGTTACTCATTTGGATCATCTTCTGCAAATAAAATTATACTTAAATGCTGGAAAGACTGTGGATTTGCACAAAGCGTATAACATGTGGAAGGAATGTAAAATTAGATGGGAAAAGTTGTAATAACCACCTTGTTAATTTTATCAAGTCAGATTTTTAACTGTATCATATATAAAACTGTTGTGTTTTATTGTGTTTCAATACTTTAGGAACATGGTTGATATTGTATTATCGTTATGTTATTAACAGTGTGATTATTGGTAGTGCCACTGCCACTTAGTTGACTTACATTGCGTTAGTTATTATACTACATAACTTGTCGTCGTAGTATAATACTCAAGTCAGTTATACTGATAGCTTATTGGCTAAATGTATTTTGTTTGTATTTATGTTTCTCTATAACTGGACGGTAAATGAATAAAGTTTCATACATATTATATTAATTTATCACAATACAGGCCTTCATCACATATTTAAATTGCAAGCCTAAAAATACATATTACCTTGCACAAGTCGTTTCAGAGCACCACCCACAAAAAATATATTTTGCACACATGCCCTTGTTCCTTAGAGAGAGCATTGGTCTCACCTGTCACCTACACTACCTCTCTATCAATTTCTCAGCTCTAATGAGTTCTGAATTTGTCCTTTATGAGCATAACTAGCAAAATACCCGCGCTTCGCAGCGGAGTAGTAGTGTGTTAAAGAAGTAATGAAAAAGAAAAGGAAATATTTTAATAATAACATAACATGATTGACATTGTCACTGTGATGAGTGTTGCTGTCATATATATATATATATATATATATATATATATATATACACACACACACACAAACATATATATACATATACACATATATACAGTATATATATACATATATATATATACATCCACATATATATACATATATATGCATATATATGTATATATGTGTGTGTGTGTATATATATATATATATACATGGAAGCCCAGCCCTGTAGGGACCCGTGGCCACCGCCAGGCGGCGCCCCGATGCTGGAATATCCCGTGTGGTCCCCAGCCTGGGCTGGAGCCCGGCCAGGACGCCCAGGAGGACCAGAGGAGGGCTTGTGCCTCCTCCAGACCGTGAGGGGGCATCCACCCTGGTTATGTGGGGGGCCTCGGGTAAAGGGCTTGGAAGCCCAGCCCTGTAGGGACCCGTGGCCACCGCCAGGCGGCGCTCCGGTGCCTGAGGAACCCTGGAGCCCAGCACTTCCGCCACACCAGGAAGTGCTGGGGAGAAGAAGACAGGAGACAACCGGATGGCTTCCGGGTGCGCAGCCGGCACTTCCGCCACACTAGGGTGTGGCTAGGACTGATTGCCGGGAAGCAGCTGGAGCCCATCCGGGTTCCCATTTAAGGGGCCGCCTCCCTCCAGTCAGGAGTGGATGTCGGGTGGAAGAGGACAGAGCTGTAGAGAAAGGACGGGAGGCGGCCAAGAGAAAGGCACTAGAGGAGTGTGGCCTAGACATTGGGGGAATCGGTGCTGGAGGCACTGGGGTGTGTGAGTGCACAAAAAAACCTGTAAATATTGTAAATAAAGTGTGTTGGGTGAACATAAGATGTCCATCTGCCTGTGTCCGGGTCCCAGTCCACAATATATACACACACACACAAACATATATATACATATACACACATATATACAGTATATATACATATACATCCACATATATATACATATATAAGCATACATATGTATATATATGTGTGTGTGTATATATATATATATATATATACATACATACACACACACACACACATATACTGTATATATATATATGTATGCATATATATATGTACATATATACAGATATATATACATATCCACATATAAATATATATATATTAGGGGTGGAACTCGATTAAAAAAATTTATCTAATTAATTAGAGGCTTTGTAATTAATTAATCTTGATTCATCGCATGTAATCGCACACGTAAATTTGCTCCAAAGCACAAATGTTTTTTTTAATTTAAAAGGGTTTTAGTGGGCGACAGAATCAAATAATAGACATGGACATGAATATTGTAAACTGAAGCTCTTTTAATTTCTGGAAAAGAAAATGCATTTAAACTGCATTTCAATTCAAATCAGAATCATCATCCGTGGCTAAAATTGGGCAGACTTAAAAATAAAGTGGTATTCTAAGTACTTTAAGTACATTTTCAGAATGGTATTGTCTTTAAATAATAATAAGAAAAATTTCAACATAAAGTGCAGTTTTTCATCTTAAAAAAATAAGGCAGAAACATAAAAGTTAATTTGACCAGCTTCACCTTTGTGTTATGCAAACTCCTTTTTGCACAGTTTGCACAAAACCATGCTTTTATCAAGGCTTCCGTCGGGTAGTCTTTTGAAATGAAATTCTCCTCCAATCAGTCGTAGCAACGCGCTTTCTTCCGACTCTTACATTTTTGTAGCTCTGATGTGTGCATCAATGTAATCAGTGTACCAGGAAATCATGCATTGAGAGAAGTTCCCCTTTGCTTGGAATGCAAAGTGTGAGTAAATGCGTTATTTTTTAACACGTTATGGAGCACATGCACCAAAGCTTCTCAGCTGTGCTTGTGCTAAGAAAAGGAAACATTTTAAAAATAGCGTAACATGATTGTCAATGTGACCTTTTGTAAGTAGTGCCTGGAGGATTCAGAGTGTGGAGAAACTCTAGAGACAGCGTGTGTATTAACTTGTGGATTTTTCTGTGAGTATTTGGTGGCAGCGTCACAAAGTTGCTTCTGCAAGAGCGCGTTAGCTGCGGAGCTCAGTGCAAAATGAGGTGAATGGGAGGGGAGATGATGACGTGACTCCCCCACCCGCCTCAACTGTCAATCCCCCCACAAACACAGTCTCTCGGAATTTGCATAAGCACAGCCCTTCACCAGCAATTTTAACTTTGTTACAAAGTGATCAAAACTCTCGTTTATACCCTGCGTCCTCTCATTAAACTTTTATCCCGCATTAGTCGTGGGCATGACAAACGCCAGCGGCAGTCTGTCTATGAACTTAATTTAAACTTTAGGTTTACACCATGCTTTGTTTCCGCAGTAGCTGCACTTATGAATATGCTTGTATGTGTCACTTTCGCTCGCTTCTTATTGTTTCGCTGCCTTCTCAATTGTATAATGCATGTTTTCTTCAGTGCTTTTTGGAGGTCTTCCTGGTTTTCTACGTACTGCGTTGACAGTCAGTTCACGTGATTATGTGGGAGGCGTGAAGATGTCACATCCGATGTCAACTCCGCCCCCCATGGCCATTGAGCTGAGCTCCATTACAGTATATGGAGAAAAATAGGTTCCAGTTATGACCATTACGCGTAGAATTTCGAAATGAAACCTGCCCAACTTTTGTAAGTAAGCTGTAAGGAATGAGCCTGCCAAATTTCAGCCTTCCACCTACACGGGAAGTTGGAGAATTAGTGATGAGTGAGTGAGTGAGTGAGTGAGTGAGTCAGTAAGTGAGTCAGTGAGGGCTTTGCTTTTTATTAGTATAAATTAGATTTCATAACTGCAGTAACTCCTTGCTAATTTGAAACTATAAACACTATTTCTTTGTATTTGCTAGTTTACTGTGATTTGTTTAATCACACACTAATAAAGTAGACTGGTTGAATAACTAAATCCATGGACCACAGAAAGCATTTACAGTACGTTGGTGTCAGTCGGATTGGGTTTCACAGGCATCGTTTCAGATCTCCGTATTATTACAGGAGACAGCACCAGCGTGGATATTCTATAATTTAATAAAGATGCTTCAAAGTCGATTCATTCAATGTTGATGTAAAATTGCTACAAATCATGATGCTGCAATGACATCAAAGCCTAAAATTATAAGTGCCTCATCATAAAATGGACTTGAACAAATGTCTACCATCAAAAAACAGAGTTACTAACACGGTACTTAGTCATTCTCTTTTTATCATATTATGAACAACTACTCAGAAAGTTCTAAAAAACTGTGTTCTTTATTTTGTTTTAACGTGACCCATCTCTACTGTACTTGGTAACAATATGCAGGTGTACAACATTGTTTTTGTTTTTTTTTAGAAAATGTAAGGTTTTGCTTTGATAAAGATGTAGTATCATTAGTTTATTTTGGAGCTATAGTCATGTGAACATGGTGCAATGAAACTCCTATTTGTACATTTCACTGCTACTGTGCTTGTCTGGCTTGTCCAGGTGGCTGAAAGAAAGGAAAATTGCTCATTATTTGCAAACACTGTAAAATCCTTTTGGATCCATATATTTGCTTTGGAGTTCTTTCATGACCCAAGCTGCGTGCGGAACATCATCGTCGGATACTTCAGTAACCTGTAGATGTGCTTCACTCTGGAGGGCTACACAGTATGATGGCAACAGACAGAACATAGAATTGCTATGGGATCCACCATCTCCCACAACCTGTTTGTGATAGACTTCAAAGTAATTCTCAAAGGGGCCAGGCAGGTAGTTGGAGGTATCAAGTTACCATCAGGGGAGAGGCTCCCACTACTGAGGAGTTACATGGACGACGTGACAAACATCCTTCAAACAGCTCCATGCACAATCAGGCTTTGATGCCTTGATGAGCTCCTCGCATGGGGAAGGATGAAGGTCAAAGCTACAAAATCAAGAAGTCTAATGATAAGGAAAGGCATACCACTGTAAGTCAGGAAAATCTCCGTCGCAGATGGGGAGCCCATTCCACAGCTGGACGAGGAACCACTACAAAGCCTGAGAAGGCAGTACACAGCGGACTTGTCTGAGAGGCAAATAGGAAAACTAGCCAAGTATCAACTTGCCGAGTGGCTGGCAAAGATTGAGCAGAGCAACCTGCCTGGGAAGTATAAGGTGTGATGTTATCAGCACACCCTATACCAATGGATCATGTGGCCTCTAAAGGTCTGCGAAATCGCCTTGTCAGAAGTTAACAGGATGGATGGTCTTACTAACAGTTACATCCATAAGTGGCTAGGATTGCCCCACTGCCTTCAGATGTAGGTCTCTTCAGCCAGAGCATGCTGGAGCTCCATCTCAAGTTCATTAGCCTGGGGTACAAACAAGAAAAGGCTTGCCTTGTGTTGGAGCTAAAGAACTCAGCAGACCCGCTCATAAGCAGGGCGAAAGTCAGCATTCGCACAGGCTGCAAATGGAAGGCGCAGGTTGAGGTGGATCGGGCCATCTCTAGTTTGCAACATTGAGTGATGTGTCTAGATTATTGTGACAAAAGAAGAATCAGGAGAATGAAAGAGGTTTAAATGGGCTAGACAATCAAGTCAAATAATGAACTGGAGTAAGGAACTAGAAAGCATACTAACACAGCCAACAAGTTTTTTACATCAGAAAGAATTAAAGTCAGAAGAATCCTATTGAGTTTCTGATGCCACAATTACAAGAATTTGGCCCTAACAAAAAACTTTGGATTTTTAAAATTATTTAAATATAAGTTAAGAAAGCACACCACAATTTAGAGTGTAAGCTTTTAATTGGGAACACTGCTGGACAAGACTGTCACAGGATGGAAAAAAGACCAGCGCAGTAACAGGTAAACAAAAGTGACACACACAGATTCAAAATGGAGATAGAAAGACAAAGCAGAATCACAGTTAAAGACAAAAAAAACACGTGGAAGGTTTATTAAGTGTGCCACTCTGTGAAGTGTGGATGGATGTGCTAAAGGTTATTAGTAAATATCCCTAAACAGCAACTCATAAACAGTAATATAAAAAAAACACGCAGGAGGCCAGAACACAAGTCACAAAAGCACACACAAAGTTTTAAAATACACTAGGCAAAAATCAAAAAACAGAAAAAACAAGTTTGAGTCAAAATGCACAAATCACTGCATTTCAAGAAAAACATATATACAGTACAAAACAATAGGCTTTCCAACATAGGATACACAATGTTAAAATGAAGAGCCTCAGTCAAGTTCTCTCATTTATACCTCTTGCAATTCCCTGAACATAACCGTCACCTGATTCAAGCTGCAAGCAAACACACTTTAGTAGGAAGGGCCTTGGCAATGTACAGGTAAACAGAGGGGTTAAGAATGGAGCCACAGTAAGGACCTGGCAATGTTTCCTTAGTATTTTCATCCTCTAGACAAAGTGCACAGGTAATGAAAAACGTTAGTAGAGTGGTACAGCACATTGTAAGAACCCGTTGATCACACTGTATACAGTATCATCAATGTTATGAGCTAGAAAATCACATTTGATGTGTAGATTTCTGATCACCATGCTCCAAAAATGACAGAGCAGCACTAGAAGCTATGCGGTGGGTGACAATCAAGTGCATCTCAGCAAGGACAGTTGCTATTCACAGATCATAAAACTACAGAACAGTACATCATAATAACACATATTGTAACATATAAAACAATACATATTCAGTATGTTGTGTGCTATGTTTACTTTTGTGCAAGTATGTGTTTGTTAGTAATCTATTATTGTCGCTGTTGAGGAAGTATGCAATGCACTATGTGGCATTGACAATAAACTTGAATTTGACTGAAATGTAAAGATCTCATGAAAATAACCTACTAATGGAACTGAACAGCTTTATTTTAGTTTGAGAAAATATATGCAGATCTAATGTTAGTCTTCAAGTGTTTTAAAGATATTGATAAGTTAACGCAGTGTAATTCTTGCAGTCAAACATAGAAACAATTACTCAAAAATATATATATATATATATATATATATATATATATATACACTGTGTGCACAATTATTAGGCAAGTTGTATTTTTGAGGATTAATTTTAATATGGAACAAACACAGTGCTATCAGTCAATCCAAAATGTTAATAAACCTGAAACCTGAATGTTTCACGGGAAATGTGAGTGTGAACATCATCAGGGGAATACATATGTCGCACAATTATTAGGCAACTATTAGTGTGCAGATTTATTATGCAACTAAAGGAAAAATGAAAATTTTCCCATCTCACTTGTTTATTTTCATCTGTTATAGTGAGAATAATAAACAAACACCTCAAAATTTACAAATAAACATCTCTGACATTTCAAAAAATAAATCAATCAATCAATGACCAATATAGCCACCCTTCTTTCCAATAACAGTCATAAGCCTTTCCATTCATGGAGTCTGTCAGTTTCTTGATCTGTTGACGATCAGCTTTTGTGGAGCAGTGACTACAGCCTCCCAGACACTCTTCAGAGAGGTGTATTGTTTTTCTCCCCGTAAATCTAGCGTTTAAGAAGTGCCCACAAGTTCTCGATAGGGTTTAGGTCAGATGAGGAAGGGGCCATGTCATTATTCCTTCATCTTTAAGGCCTTTACTGGCTGGCCACGCAGTGAGAACTTCGATGCAAGTGATGGAGCATTGGCCTGCATAAAAATCATGGTCTTTTCCTGTATCACTGTTTGAAGAAAGTGTCTTGAAAAACTGGCAGTAGGTTTGGGAGTTGATTTTGAGTTCATCTTCAATGCAAAAGGTCCAACTAGCTCATCTTTAAAAATACCAGCTCATACCAGTACCCCACCTCCACGTTGGGTGGAGCTCTGTGCCATTACTGATCCACAGGTCCATCCATCTGGTCCATCAAGAGTCACTCTCATCTCATCGGTCCATAAAACCTTTGAAAAAATCTGTCTTCAGATATTTCTTGGCCCAGTTTTGGCGTTTCAACTTATGTTTCTTGTTCAGTGGTGGTTGGGTTTCAGCCCTCCTTACCTTAGCCATGTCTTTGAGCACTGAACACCTTGTACTTCTGGGCACTCCAGGTAGGTTGCAGCTCTGGAATATGAAAGTACTGGAGGATAATGGGTTCCTGGTAGCTTCACGTTTGATTCTTCTCAAATCTTTGGCAGCTAATTTGCGTCTTTTGTTCTCAACACGTTTCTTGCGACCCTGTTGACTATTTGCAACAAAATGTTTGATGGTTCTGTGATCACACACCAATATCTTAGCAATTCCAAAAGTGCTGCATCCCTCTGAAAGACTTTTACAATTTTGACTTTTCAGAGTCAGTTAAATCTCTTTTTGGCCCATTTTGCCTGAGGAAAACTAGCTGCCTAATAATTCTGCACACCTTGATATAGGGTGTTGATCTCCTTAGGCCACACCCTCCCTCATTACACAAATACACATCACCTGGCGTGCTTAAATCCAATAAGCATTCAAGTTAATACAGCTTGGAGTTGGAATATCGCATTAAAAATGATGATATGGTCAAAATACTCACTTGCCTAATAATTGTGCACACAGTGTATATATATCACGTATTACATATTAACTAAAACTCCTCAATGATATACGATGTGCTTCCCGGCGGATTGTTTGCTTTTCTCGGTCTTTCTCTGACATTCTCTGTGCCTGGCCGGAGGGTGTGAGCAGAGGGCTGTTTGCCTAGAGGATATGGGCGCTCCTCTAAGAAATGAAAGCACGTATTGATTTTTTGATTGTTTGCTTTAATCTCCTGCGCTCTCTCTCTGAAGTTCTCTGCGCCTGATGGAAGGGGGTGTGAGCAGAGGGGCTGTTTGCACAGAGGCTGTTTTTTTAGAAGATAAGGGGCTACTCTAAAAAAATGCTGAAAGACTTACCTTCACATTGCTCCCTTCTTTGCGGCTGCTTTATCGCGGTGCTCATACTTAAAAGCCCAACAGCGTATTGATTTTTGATTGTTTGTTTTCTGTCACTCTCTCTCTATCCCTCTGACATTCTCTGCTCCTGGCGCTCGTTTGAAGAGAGATCTATTTGCATTCTTTTAATTGTGAGAAAGAACTGTCATCTCTGTCTTGTCATGGAGGACAGTTTAAACTTTTGACTAAAGGGTGTTATTTCATGTCTAGAGGGCTCTAATAATGTTAACAGTGTGGGAGAGTTTATAAGGGCTTAAAATATATAAAAATAACCATACAAACATGTGGTTTCTACTTCGCGGATTTTCATCTATCGCGGGGTTCTGGAACGCATAACCCCCGCGATCGAGGAGGGATTACTGTATATATATATATACAGTATATATATATATATATATATATATATATATACTAGGAGGGCCAAGGCACCCAAACCCCAGTTGCAGCCAGAATATTAGTAAAATCTGTAAATGTACAAAAGAAAAATTATTTTTTGGAGTAAAAATCATGAAATTCTATAAATACGTAAAAGAAAAATTAATTATTATTTAACAGAATAAAAATCATGAAATGAGAATAAAATAGTTACTCTCTTACCAATTGGAGTATTCCAGTTAAAATGAAGTCCACTATGCTCGATGAGTATTTATAAGAGACTAAATAAACGATCCATTCATTTTAACTGACATTCTTATAGATAAAAAAAGTTTTTTTTTTTAAATTACTAATGTAAATAACAGGAAAATCATGCAAAAACTAAAGTGGTATACAATGGGTCATCAAAACTCGATCTTCAGCTAACTAAATTACCTAAATACAAACATTGGTGTTATAAAAAATATTTTTTTTTAATAGTTTTTCCATATGAAAGAAAGTTTACTCGATCAAAAATAATGTAATTTATTGAATTAAAATATTAAACTAAATGATTTAAATAATGATTTATTAAAATTAAAAACCACGACTTTGTTGATATTAAAAACCATGACTTTCTTGATATTTTAGTTTATAATTTAAAAACGGAATAAGAATCTGAAAATCTAACAACATTACATTAAAGTTCGATAAATTCTGAAAAGAATGATACCAAACGTATATAAGTAGGTTTTATAATAAGCCAGATTTAAAGTGTGACAAAAAACGTAACACAAAAATGTCACATAAAATCGTGCACAAAATCGTTGCACTTTTAGGCTTAGGACTTTATATATACAAACAGAGGGGCCAAAAAATGTATACACAATTCAATAAAAGAAAAACCTGTATTAAAATTGTGTTATTAAATTTATACAAATTTCAAAATGTTTGACTTCTACATTTACATACAACAGGTGCTCAAAATGGTTACCATGAGCGTTGAGACACTTCGGATTACAGTGAACTGCTGCTTCAATAATATTGGCCAAAGTATCCAATGAGATTGACGCGCATGCTGTTTCAATTTCTTCTTGAAGAACAGCCAGTGTAGCTGGTTTCATTCAAGTGAGTAACAACATCTTCTGAGATAATGTCACACTACACATTGTTGCCATAATTCAGTTCAACTTTGGATAAGTCCAGAAATGACAACTGTTAAAGTGTGTGTACATTTGTTGGCCCCCTCTGTATATTAGGCTTGGGAAAGTTAATGTGTTAATTTTTGCGATTAATGTAGTTTGCTTAATGTGTTGAAAAAATATTGTCGCATCCAGGGCCGGCCACGAGGCAAATGCCCCAGGCAGTGCTTTGGTCAGGGAAGCTTTTTCGTGTAATTTTTTTTAACAATATGAAACAATAATACAAAAAGTTAAGTGAGTACCTAAAGAATTACATACACATCCAGTACTGTTTTTATAAAGTACCTACAAAAATTTTGAGAAATAAAATTTTATTTAAAAGTTTCAAATTACACATTGGTACTGGCATTCATTTCCTTGATTGTTACATACCGACAAAGGTGCAGGGGTGTGGGAGGAAGGGAGTTTTATGGTAATCCTGGAGCAATACTAAAGAAAATTAGCAAAAGCAAAAATTACGCTCTCTCTTTTTTTTTCATGTCACGTTTCAGTAAGGACAACGAATCAATGTCATATCACATATATGCAAAGCAGGTTTTCTTTGAGTGGCAGTAAAACCAAAATAAGTCTCTAGTACTTCTGTATTTAATTCATCGGTCTGCCAGGTAGCTTACAGTGCTTACTGCCCTAATATAATGACAAAATTCTATGAAACTGAAGTGTAATTAGTATCCCTACCCATTATTTCAGTTTGCAGTATCTTTGCTAATTTATGCAAAGAACACAACTTAACCACCCAATTAATTGCATGGTGTCAGTTTTTAAGCGAGGGAGCTGTTACGGAGAGCTTTTTAATGTGCCAGGAGCAAAGGTGTAGTAGAGCAGTGCCCACCAACTCTTTTTTTGTGGTGGCACACATTTTGTAACCCAAAAAATCCCAAGTCACACCATGATCCTACAAACCAAAAAATCATTAAATCTATACAAGAGCTAAAGTGTCTGAAGGGGCAGGTCAAACAGATCTACACCATTTTCCTATTGCCATTTTTTTAATTTACCTTTTAGGAAGACATTCAAATTCAAGTTGCACTTGATCAAGTAGTGTTTTGTTAAAAGGTCAGCTTTCAGTTCATTGTTTAAACTATGCCATTCATTTTTTTTAAATTCCTTTTTGTTGATTCTACACTATTTTTGTGATTCAGTGTATATTTACTTAATGATTTAAGTATTTATTTTATGATTGCATGTTTTAATGTTAGATGTGATTAATGGCAATTAATTCCATACAATTATGCACTTAATTAGTTAACGTTCAGGTGGCACTGTGGGGCACTGGGTAGCGCTGCTGCCTCGCAGTTAGGAGACCCGGGTTCACTTCCTGGGTCCTCCCTGTGTGGAGTTTGCATGTTCTCCCCGTGTCTGCGTGGGTTTCCTCCCAAAGACATGCAGGTTAGGTGCATTGGCGATTCTAAATTGTCCCTAGTGTGTGCTTGGTGTTTGTGTGTGCCCTGCCCGGGGTTTGTTTCCTGTCTTGCGTGCTGGGATTGGCTCCAGCAGACCCCCATGACCCTGTAGTTAGGATATAGTTGGATGAATAGTTAACTTTTTGTTTTTTTATATATATAAAGGCACGTTGTGGGGTTTATTATATTGACCCTAAGTTAGGTGTTTGTGTAGTTCTGAGACTGAAACCTCCAAGTCCCAGATTTCAGCCAGTGATCCATCAACCTCTTAACCACGAAGACCAATTAACAGCAGGTAGCCTCTCAACATTGATGTACATGTCACTGCTGTCACTGCATTAAAGTGCTGCCTCAACTAGATGGAGTCTCTCCAGGCTGACATCAAAGTAAGTTTGAAAGGGAGACCTCCACAGTGACTGGATTGGAGAGAGATTGAGGTTGAAGAGGTATTTGGCGGAGTTGACTGGTTGGGGGCTTCTGACCACAGCAAGCAATTGAGCTGAGCAGAAATACATGGAGTTGAAGCCAAAGTTGCAACTTTCCTTAAGAAAGTCAGGCAATGTGCTCTGTGGTGGTAGTTTTATACCCACGTAATGTTTATAAGTATATTGATTTAGCAGTACCGATGTCAGCAAGCAGCCTTTAATATCACAAATAAATGCTTAAGCACATAACAGGCTAGCATGTCTGAGTAATGTAAAAGTCTTTTTGGCCTGATGCATGTCAGCTTGTGGACCACACTTTGTGAACTACTGTCTTTAGGCAGAAGAGGAAAGTGTAGGCACTGGCAGGCAAACCATTAACAAGCTACTACAGCTATAAGGCAAAAGATAGACCAAGTTTGTGCTTTTCTTTTTCATTATTTAAAGAGGCTCCTGTAAAGCCATTCAGTGTCTGGGAAAATCAGATTTTAACCTTAGGGTATGTATTTTTACAGTATACTCCTCTGTTCTAAATGTGTTAACTGTTAATGCCCAGTCTATATTGTGGTTTAAGGAGACATAAGATAGACATAAGGAAATAGAGAAGAATTTATGAAAATAAAAGAGGGGGGTGCAGACTGAAACCAGGAAACTCTTATTGCTTCTTTGCGGGCCCAAATGAACACACTAAGCCTTATCTGAGAAAGCAACAGACTTCAGACAGATGTAGCGCCTGTTTTAGCAGATATGTTGTTGTACCATCCTCCTAATCTCAGAGCAGTCAAAAGGCTGGAGTAATATCGGAGTTACTCTGAAGAACTATGAAGACTTTATCATTCCATTTATTTAGTGTTTATATTTTATAAATACAATATTTCATTATAATTTTCAATAGGTATTTATTACTAAATTTATTTTATTAATATATTACTAAATCAGTTAAATTAACTAATGCTCTTGGTGAGAAAAATTGGAAGTCTCTGAAAGTAATATGTTAAAAGCATGTATATGATTGTACTTGCATTGTGTAAAAGGAAATAACAAGAAACTAATAATGTAAAACATTTTCTAGTTAAACTAGCTCATTTATTTCCTACTTTACTTATTCCTAAGGACATAAGAAAGCCCTGGTTCACAGGCTAGATACCATAAAAACGCCCCACCTTCAGCTCAGAGGGCTTGCGGTTTGGGACTATACAGTAGTATGTACATAATTTATATCATTTGGTTCCTGCTCTGTCTGAGTTTTGCCCTTTCCAAAGTTTCCTGTAACAGAGGGTGAAATATTACAGTTCTGTTGGACCTGTTCTGTATGTGAATCCCATGCCAAACTGGGAATGTCTCAACACTGCCGTAGATGCCTCACAATTACTGACTGATTTCAGTCAGTGTGATCACGCTGAAGACAATGTGCTAACCTTTATTTAGTTGCATTTCGTTTTCAAGAACTAGCTCTAGCTGTTTTGTTTTAAACTTCTTTTTGTTTGTACAGTACTTAGCTGCATGCAAAACAGAGTAACATGTAAACTCAACTAAAGACAAAATACAAGCATTTGTTTAGAGTGCTCAGATTGAATTGGAAATGTTCATTTGTAATTAAATGCTACATATGGACTCATATCAGAGAAGATGGAAGAATTAGCTCCTTGTGTGGGATTAAAGATTTAGATTTCTTTATTTCACATTGGTGCAGGAACAAAACAAATCACCCCCAGAAAGCTCATAGCAGTGAAGCTCAGTACACATCAGAATAGATTGAAATAAAAAGAAAATACATAAACGTTGGCTGGATTGGTTATAATTTGTTTTCAATAATTTTTTTTTTCTGGCTCAACTGCCATCCTCTGTTAAGAGTATTTTGCTAAATTACTTTAGTTACAGATTAAATGTGTTATGAATCTTAGCTTTGTTGTCCTGGAATCAGTGTTGTCTAGCTTTGTATATTTTTACTGCATATTTATTATATTTATTATTTTCTTTTGTGGTATCACTGCAGTGCCTTTAAATTGTAATTGGGCTACTATTTTGAGCTTGATTTTCCTCAGCTATATTGTTTGTGAGAATGGTGTCTGTTGCCAGTCATATACCCGTGCATTATCATTGCATATGACGTAATCATGCAGACAGCACTGTATTTAAAATGATGGCATAGTAAAACTGACATCCAAGTTTTGGATTAAAACCTGAGAACAAAATAAGCATTCTCTCACACATTGTCAGTTTATCTTTTGCTTAACTTTGTTAATCTGTTCTTTTGTTGTCTTCCTGGTTCTGAGCTTTAGTGGAACTTAAGCTATTCTTGTGCTACTGTGTTTAATTTCCTCGTCTTCTTTAAACAAATCTGTTCTTCTGGGGGAGCAATTCCATTCTGCTTATAACGAAATACTCACCTTTTTATTTACAGGGTTTTCATTTTCAGGGTCTTGGTGGGCAGCCACGTTTTCCCATGTGACAATTACAGTGCTTTTTGGGTAGAATAATTCATCTTCAGGGAAGGCTCGGTTAATATGTTCAGCTGCTTGCTGGACTGATTCTGGGCTGGAATCTTCTCGAAAATACACTTTTCCAATTCCATCTGAAATATCCAAATCAGCTAAAAATGGAGCAACTGACCCAAAACTTGTGGGAAAAACATTGATGTAATCATTTTTGTCTGTTAGTGGACTTGTGGAAATAATGCCATTGGTGACAACCTATAGAATGGAAAGAGAAAATAAGTATTAGTAAGAAATATTTCTGCCAGGAAATAAAGCAATTGATATCTACACAAATCCCCAAAACCTTTGTTTTATTTTGAGAGCAAATTTCACAAATTTTGCTATTTTTCAGTTTCTTAAAGTGAAAGCATCATTCGTGTTAAAGGAAATAGGAAGCAGAAACAACATTTACTGCCTTCAGTTCATAAACATAATCCTTAAAATAATGCACAACTACACTGAACCTTTAACCATGGCAGTATCATGAAGCAACCTATATACAATATACTGAAAAATCTTTTTAATTATACATATAATTAATGTGGAATAATTGTCTTTTCTATTCCTTGTTAAAAGCACTTAAGTGTAAGCAAGGCTGTAGTACACCATACCTTTGGTAGGCCAATAATAAGTGTATATTATGTGGAGTGAAATGCATCTGTATGCAGGTGACCTTGACTTCAAAAAATAACTGATTGGTTTGAAGAAAACAATTTATATAATGTTTCAAAAGAATTAATTTTCTATAGTAATACAAACATATTTCCTGCTTCAAAAATAATTTAAAATGGAAAATGTTTCTAGAAGCCTAATGCTGGTATATTTGCTGGAAAGCATAGTAACATGGAGTACGATGTACATTTTATCAGTCCATTTGCCTAATTTTCTGTTACCCATAATAGTTTTAGTAGATTTATTTGTAATGCATTCAGAAAACTGCAACATATTGTTATGTTTCCAGACACATCTCACTCAAAATATGGATTCTGTGAATTGTTTTTTTTACATTGACACAGTATTTAAACAAAATTGAACTGAAAATGATCATATATGCTGGATTTACTCCGGTATTTAACATACATCTCTTGGATATGACATTCACATATTTACTTTGAACCAAAGCCAGCAGGATTCATTCCTTCAACCAGAGCCATAATGTGTCTCAATGACTGTCAATGTCATCCACATACCTTATTGTCATTTCATTTGAAATGAACACCTTTCCATATTTAAAAAATGGTTAAGTCATTTTCCCCAATACAAACTGAAATTAGGTTGATGTAAATTAAAAACTGTCAGATTTTTGTTTATGTACTTGATTACTTTGCACACTATTCTACAAAAAGGAGATTGTGCAGCACGTAAGTATGTGACTTAAAGGTTCACCCAGTTTGTTTATAAATTATTACAGCTTTGCTCATGAAAGAAAGTTGCTTTGTGCAAACGTATTTTTTCAGTGTTGAAGATATAGTTTGAATAGTTGCAAAGACTGATACACTTGTTATGCACCCTACATCACAAAAGCAGCTATTTTTGTTTGTGAGATAATATGGCTATTATATCTTAGATTGCATTTGAAGTGCAAATTTTGTCAATTAAATGGATTCACGTGTAAACTATTAAAAATTTTAAGCAAAAAAAACAGAAGTTGTATATGCTTAATGCAATATGTTGATTCAGCATAAATAGTTTTGCTTAAAGACCATTCAAATGTCAGTTACACCCAACGTCACTAGCTAATGCTAAACTAAACACATGGATTGTGTTATACCGCAGTTAAAGTTGTTTGTTCTTTGAGAATGACTAAACTAATCAGTATGGAACATGTTGACGTAACTGGATTTCACAATTCTAACACTTTGATGTTTTTAACGTAAGTATGACTGTACAAAATAGTAATAAAATAACACTAGTCTTCAATCCATCTACTGTTGGTAGTGCAAAAAGCTGTACACAATATGTACATCCTATTGAAAATGCTAAACTGTCTTATTTACAAAATGAGAGTCTCAGCTCAAACTAATGCATGGTTTTAGTTAGTTTTATTGATTTTATTACTTTAACAGTTTAATAATAATAGTTTGTCACAAACAATTTTTAAATAACTCTAAAAAGTAAATTCAAAAAATACCCAGCATTTATATTTACTTAATTACTAAAGTTTAAGAACTGCTATTAAAAAAATAGACCAGTGATGGAATTTTCCTGTAAACACAGAAAAGATCACTTAAATCAGCCATTAAAACATAATAGGTGCTTTCCTGCTTATAGAAAGTGGATGCATTATTACTTCAAACATCCTGTCCAAGCCTGGTGATGGCAGACTGATGTGAGACAAGCCGCTAAACACAATGTTGTTTTTATAAACTCTCAAGAAACAGCATTGGCGCAGAGGACAAGCCAAGCTACTTAAAAAAAATCAGAAAACAAATGTCAAAAGAAACAAGCAGCCACAGATCAACTGAAATCTGTTCATTTTGAAACACCACCTCCATTTGTTTCTATCATTTTCTGGTATTCTTGGTTTATTACAATATTATATGCTGTACTGTAAAAGGATATGAGTGGTGATTGCTGCACTTACTGTAGATCCTTGGATTTTCTTTTTTGGTAAACTGTAATTCTCAAAAAAAGATTCCATAACTAAGACATATTATGAAACCAAACAGTAAAGAAAGTCTTGTGCATGACTTATATCAAGGGAGGGTGAAGTCTGGTTTGAGGAAGTTTTCAGTCAAACTGCCAACTGATTACTGTAATTAATTAAACAAATAAAATATCATGATTCCTTGAATGTGTGTGTCATCCTCACTTTAGTTTCATTCATTTTCTATGGATAAAGACCAATATCAAGTCACACCCTATTTGAAATACTGTACACACTGTATATTCATGGCAGTTATCTCACAAAGGAGGGCCCCACTCCTGTTACCAACATGTGAGTGATCAAGTAACAATTCCTTGCCTGTCCTTTGAATATCTTTTACCTGGCATATACTGCATGTTTTCTGGATTTCTACTTTTGTACTATTTTCTTTTTTAAGGGATGCTGCCATGCTTTTCAAGACTTGTTGCTAGGATTTGTCATCCCACTACTAATGTATGACTCCCAAAAGCTGCTTTTAACCTCCTTGGTATTAGCCCCAAGTGTGACTCGGACTTGGAATTCTATGCAATTATAGTTAAACCCGAGTTAGGTTCAAGATGATGTGCAAAAATGCTCTTTATAGTGCTAAACCTGAATAACTCTTGGAACAGTATTCTGCTGTCATCCAATGGATGAAATAACATCATGCCACAAAAAATTCCTGAACACTTCTATGCATTCTGAAATTTTTTGGTGACTATATGGTAACTTATCGATATAGATGAGTGGGGCACAGCCTCCAGTGAAAAACACAATGGCAAACAAAAAGTCATATTGGACTGGACTGCCAATACTGATGCTCTGTGTAAGAAAGGTCAGAGCCGGCTATGCTTTCTGAGAAGGTTTGGCATTCTTCAACATCTGCAATAAGATGCTGCAGATGTTCTACCAGACGGTTGTGGCGAGTGCCCTCTTCTATGCGGTGGTGTGCTGGGGAGGCAGCATAAAGATGAAAGACACCTCACGCCTGGACAAACTTGTTAAGAAGGCAGGCTCTATTGTAGGAGTAAAGTTGGACAGTTTAACATCTGTGGCAGAGCGACGGGCACTAAGCAAACTCCTGTCAGTCATGAAGAATCCACTGCATCCACTGAACAGTGTCATCTCCAGGCAGAGGAGTAGCTTCAGTGACAGACTGAGGAGATCGTTCCTCCCCACACTGTGCGACTCTTCAATTCCACCCAGGGGAGTAAATTCTAACATTATTCAAAGTTATTGTCTGCTTTTTACATGCATTTTTATTACTATTTAATTTAATATTGTTTCCTTGTATCAGTATACTGCTGCTGGATTATGTGAATTTCCCCTTGGGATTAATAAAGTATCTATCTATCTATCTATCTATCTATCTATCTATCTATCTATCTATCTATCTATCTATCTATCTATCTATCTATCTATCTATCTATCTATCTATCTATCTATCTATCTATCTATCTATCTAACTAAAGGCAGTTTTGGAACAAACTGAAACTGAACCATTGCTCAAATCAAACGGTAGTGATGAGGATGGGAGTTAGTCATCAGACGTTGACTTAGAAAATTAAACTGATGCACTATACAAACAAACCTCCGTTATATATCCAGTGAATTTGGTGTGACTGGGGACTGGGCAGTCTCATGGTCTGGAATCCCTACAGATTTTATTTTTTTCTCCAGCCGTCTGGAGTTTTTTGTTTTTCTGTCCACCCTGGCCATTGGACCTTACTCTTATTCTATGTTAATTAATGTTGACTTATTTTATTTTCTTACTGTGTCTTTTATTTTTCTATTCTTCATTATGTAAAGCACTTTGAGCTACTTTTTTGTATGAAAATGTGCTATATAAATAAATGTTGTTGTTGTTGTAAAGCTTCATTGTGCTCTGACAATAGTTGTGTGACAAAAAGTCAAAATAATTGTGATCAAGCGCGAGGACAAACAAGACCTTAGCCCCCTAAGCACTGTTTACAATGTGGCATCTTTCAATGCTTACAGGGGAAATGTGGACGTGTGGTAGCCTGCAATAACACAAGGGACACGTTGATCATGCAGGTCAGGCAGTGAAATTCTACCCTGTAATAAGCATAAAAAATATAAAAAAATGTGCACACAGAAACATGCGGCAACTGTCCCAATTGTAACATCAGGCTGTGCATGGGTGACTGTTTTAAAACATATAACAAAAGAACTAAATCTGCATCAGTGCAGCAACTGACACTAGACATGCCTTTCCTGCTGTATTTATTTGGATTCTATTTTGGTATTTACTTGTTTCTGTTACACATTAGAAAAGGTTTTCCTGTTGAAAACAATTCAGTGTTTCTGGCTTGTTTTTCCTCGAGTCTACATAACACTAAGGAGGCTACTGCTGCCATTTGCACAATGCTTTAAAAGCCACAGCTGCCTCCATGCCATTTAGTGTCCAAAATTGCTTTTGCTATCAAATTACATTTCTTGCTTGTATTTCTTCTAGTGAACAACACTTTTACTGGTTGTTGAGTTTGACTCTGATTTATAATTTGGTTTAGATGAAAATTATTACTGATTTCCTGATTTGATACCTGCTGATAATTAGGTTCACACTTATCACTTGATCTCAGATGTAAAGTAAGTCTTGTGGCTTGCTATAGATATTTTCTTAAATGGCATAACACCACTAAGGCTAAGCAACAAATAGTATCAAAAAGGCTAGAACATGCAAACAATATTAAGTACAAAAGGCTAAATAATACAAAAAAAACTACTCTTAACCAAATTAATCAGGAATAGAGAACTGTGAAGAGAATCAATGAAGGAACAGAAAACAATATACAAAATGAAAACCAGGGATGGAGTCCTTACATAATAAGGATGAACTGGCACTCACATTTAAGTATCTCTGGACTCTGACTAAAATTCAGACTCCTGTAAGGAAGCATTCCATCTCAAACCACAGAACAAGACAGACTGCCAACCTGCTGAAATGAAAAACCAGCCTCCCAGGCCAGGGGATTTGTACTCTACTGCATGAACATTATGATCACCTCTGTTAATACAGATCCAAACATTTTACATTTATTTTGAAGGGAACAACAAGTTACTTATTTGATGTTTGAGTGAATACTTTGCAGTATATGTGTATGTGTTTCTTCGACATTTTACTATTACTAGTAATAGATTGTTCAGTGGGCAGGGGTATCTGTAACAGAGGGAGAAATCTTTATTGACAGAATTGGGATAAAACATGTTTAAATTTGTTATAACATGTACTCAGTACGGTACTGTGAAATTCTTACTTGCACATTTGTCCAAAAGGTATCATTGGCTCTCTCTGGCTCTATGATAAACCAGTGTTTGAATAAGGACTACTGTACGTTGAGTTTTGTAAGCTCATTATGAGTACTGTTGCATCAGATAGGACTTTACTACAGAAGGTAAGAATCTACAGCTTGAGTGGAAACAAGCCAAGTTAAACAAGGACGTGAGAGGGCAAGTGACCCAGAAGATAGAAGAGGTAACACCTTTTATACAGGTATATGTTTTTGTGTGGTTTGTGTTTATTTGATATGAGCATTCTGTTTCTACGGTTTCATTTTATTTGTTTTGATCTGACACAGCTTATTTTCATTCCCTTCTTAATTTCTTTGTTTACGTGACACTGTGAGGATGTTTCATGTGACTGAGATTATTAGTGCCGCACAATTATTTGTATATTAACCACGATTCCAATTACAACTGTCTTGATACACTATTAATTATGGAAAGCTGATGATTACTGCATTGCATTTAGCTCAAAGATTGAGTTTTCCCAGTCACAAACTACTCTAAACCGCAAATGATTGTAATTAAGAACAGACACATTCACTAAGCATGAGTGCATTAGCAATTCAGAGGCACTCAAATCATAGGACAAACTACATGCTAAATGGTAAACGGAGTGTCATCCCAAACTACATCTTTTTAAAGTGTGAATATATTTATTTTACTAGCATAGCAGATTGCTTATTTATTAAAATGGGCTTAAAGGTACAATGGTAAGTCCTTCTGTTTCAATTGAGTTGTGCTCACTGTATATGCCTTGCTTCCCACTTTCTTTGTGTGTCTTGTTGCCTTTTTTTATCTGACATTCTAGCCTTTACAACAGTCTTTCTTTGTGCTTCTTGTTGCCCTTCTTTGTTGAACAATCCAGCCATGTTGTGGATGCCGGATGATGTTAGGCCTGGGCAAGGGCAACAATGCCGGCCAGATAGCTTTATTTATAGAGAGACGTTTGCAGCAGCTTCCATAAAAACAGACGTATAATTCATGGTGAACCTATGTCACCTGACACTGTTTAGTACCAAAATCAAAAATACTAAAATGGTCTATAATTTGAAAATATTTTGTTTACAAAAGTGTACTATGCAAACTGTTAAACAGCTGCATAAAAACCTTAATAAAGACATTTCTAAAAACATCTAAAATTCAGCCACATAGTTTAGCGTGAAGAGTGCATGAAAGCTAAGGAAGCAGCACCAAGTCCCAGTAACACTAGTTTCACGACAGTCAATGAAATTATCAAAAGCAAATACAAATTTATCATGTTTCATTTATCAAACAACAAGGTTCTGATTAAAATTGTGCACAAGAAACATTTTAAAAAATGAGCAATACTATTGGCAAGAGAAGTTACCCTTCCTCCAATTATTCTTCTGAAGTTACATTGCCTTTACTTTTTAACAAATGCTGAAACAAAAATACAAATGGATCTGAAACAAGCAGCACTTTCAAATATTCTGGTGGCAGACCTTCAGCTGCAGGCCCCTGGCTCCATTACCCACAGGACCCTGTGATGTCATTCAGGGGCTTGTGGCTAAAGGTGACAGTGACATAGGTTTGGAAGGTCTGCCTTCTGTTAGCAATGAAAGTGACGTTGATGTTCAGTGCTCTTGGCTGCAATTCAATTTTTTATTAGGTTTCTTTGACTTTTGTAAATCACGTGTAAATCATTTTTTTTTTATTATTAGATTTTGTTCCCACATTTGCTGATTAAATTTTATGTCAAAAACATCTTAAGTCAGCAATATCTTAAAAGTGGATATTATTAGCTGCTTTAGTTTTGCAAGTACAGACAACATTTAATTGTTTTCATGGAGCAGAGCGCCATATTTAACATTTTCCCGCATTTTGCATTTCTGAAGTGTGTGATTGTGATGGCTGATTTTTCAGAAGTAACATTTATTTTGAAAAAAAGAGTAATGTTTGTGTTATACTTAAATTTTTATTGTATAAAGATTTTAATTATAAGTAATATAATGTATTTGGGTAATAAAAAACTAATTTTATAATAAGTGTGCTGTATTTTATTATTAAACACAAAATTTACTATTGCAGCATTTAACAATTTCATATTAACAATTTTAAGTATTTCCTTTGCAAATGGAGGTTCTCCTTTATTGTGTGTAAAAAGAATACAGTATACATTTATATATAATATACAGTCCATCCATCCTCTAACCCGCTGAATCCGAATACAGGGTCACGGGGGTCTGCTGGAGCCAATCCCAGCCAACACAGGGCACAAGGCAGGAACCAACCCACCGCAGGACACACACAAACACACCCACACACCAAGCACACACTAGGACCACTGTAGAATCGCCAATCCACCTAACCTGCATGTCTTTGGATTGTGGGAGGAAACCGGAGTGCCTGGAGGAAACCCACGCAGACACGGGGAGAACATGCAAAATCCACGCAGGGAGGACCCGGGAAGCGAACCCGGGTCACCTAACTGCGAGGCAGCAGCGCTACCACTGCGCCACCGTGCCGCCCTAATATACAGTGTATTTTTTTTATTTACTGTATTTATTTATTTATTGATTGATTGATCGACTGACTGTATTATGTGCTCTGTGTGTCTGTATTCTTGTTTTTTTATTTTACTGCTGCTATATGGTCTTGAATTTCCCTATGGAATTAATAAGGTTTTTATCTAATCTAATCTAACTTAATCTAATCTAATCTAACATGCATTTGGTAAAACAAGGTACATTTTCATTGTGCTGTTAATTGCAATTATAATCACATTTATAATACTAAAGGCAATAATCGTCCATTTTTAATTGTGTTCTGTAGAAAAACTAAAGCTGTTTTTAACACAGGAAGTGATTCTGGGGTTTAGTTGTGTCATGATCTTTGTTTTTTCTTGGGTATTTTGGATGATCTGGAATTTTCCATGTTTCTTTTTTCACTATTTATTTTATTTTATTTCATTTTAGATTTTTAATTGGGTTAACATCATTACTTGTTGTGTCAGACTGGATGCTATGGGTGCTTCCCTGTAGCAATGCTGTGGTTGAGCACAAGAATAAAAACAAAAAATCTTTATTTAGTTAAGGTATTATATAATATAGGTATTTGTACTGCAGCAATTTGAAAAGAGAAGTGGAATCAGGAGATGGTTGTGATTATATAAAACTAGGGAGCTCTGCTCCCTGCTCGATTCACTCGTCAACCCCAGTGCAGGCCCTACGTGCTAGTCATTTGCTGGATCTGCCGCTTGCTTTTGGATAAACACGAATATCAACTCTGTCTTTGATATCTCCGTCTTTCGAAACTATTATCGCTGACAATTAGTCACATGTTGGTTTATTATATATGTGAGTCTGATCTTTCTGATTCATATAGAAATCTGAGAAAACGTCTTTGTCTATGTTTTTCAGAAAGATTTAATTTAAAGTGCGATACTTTTGGACATATGGATTTGTATCCATTATTGGCTGTAGAATTTCTAATACATCTGATATTTTAACTCTTTCAATTCTATGTTGCATAGCTTCTCCATGATCGTAAATATAAACCTAACCGAACTGTGGTTTCTTTGAAATTAAACTTGTAGTAGCTTTAATTGTTTCGTGACCACAGATTCTCATAACGTACGGTCCTGACTCGTGTAAATCTACGTTTTGAGCACTGAATGATGCAAACAGATTATTGTAGATTTGGATATTTTGACTGTAATGTTTGTGAATTTCAGTTTCACCAAATAACAAATCTTTTATTTCTCAAGGATATGCCTCTTCATTGTGGCAGAAACACTAGTTTTCCCTGATGGCAACACGCATTTGACGATCTACAAGTCTCCGACTTAAACTTTAAAGCCAAACAATATTTACTTACTTCTGTCATATCACCTATGTCCATATATTTGATCTCTTTTCGCTGTTCCATTATTTCACCGAGCAATAATTTCCATTTGTTAGTGCTAATGCATTCTTAACTATCAGTTTTTTGAGACTTTCGAATTTTAGTACTTTCATAATCTCTAACATGCTCTGCATGTGTATGTATAACGTTTTTGAACCTCTTTATGACGTTCTACTTTGTCTTCTACTCTTTGTCTTTTCTTCTTCTACTGTTTGTCTTTTATTTCCGGTTTTGAATTCATCTCTTGGCACAAAGTCTCATCTTGCAGGACTTTAAATTATCTCTCTGAAAATGTCTCGTCTCATCTCTCTGAAAAAGTCTTGTCTTGTCCCAAGATTATCTATACTAATGAAAGGCAGAGCCCTCACTGACTCACTCACTCACTCACTCACTGACTCACTGACTGACTCACTCATCACTAATTCTCCAACTTCCCGTGTAGGCAGAAGGCTGAAATTTGGCAGGCACATTCCTTACAGCTTACTTACAAAAGTTGGGCAGGTTTCATTTTGAAATTCTACGCGTAATGGTCATAACTGGAACCTATTTTTCTCCATATACTGTAATGGACGTTAGCCCGATGGCCGTGGGTTGGGCGGAGCTGCGTGTGACATCATCATGCCTCCCACGTAATCACGTGAACTGACTGTGACCGCAGTACGTAGAAAAGAAGGAAGAGCTCCCAACAATAAAACAGCGGAGAACCCGTGGATTAAATAAAAAGGCTGCTTAGTTGGCAAAGCAAGGAAAAACGATGGCCTTATATGGTGTTTGTTTATAAAACAGTGGAGAAGCTGTGCAAACACTGCTTCACAAAAAAACAGCGGAGCTCCTTATATGGGCAGGTAGTCAGCCAAAGAAGGGAATCAATAAATAACTATAATCGTAATAAAGGAACAAAAAAATAGTGGAGAACCCTCAAATTAAATAAAGGAAATGGGTACTTGAACAGTAAACTAAGTCTAAAATAGCTACACAATAACTATAACAATCGTAATAAATGAACAATAAAACAGTACAGAACCGCGAAGCAAGGAGAATAAAACAGCAGAGATGCTGTGTAAAGGTTGCCTGACAAAAAAACAGCGGAGCGCCTTATATGGGCAGGCAGTCAGCCAAAGAAGGTAATTAATAAATAACTATAATCGTAATAAAGGAACAAAAAAATAGCGGAGAGCCCGTGGATTAAATAAAGGAAATGGATATCTGAACAGGAAACTAAGTCTAAAATAGCTACACAATAACTATAACAATCATAATAAACGAACAATAAAACAGTAGAGAACCGCAAAGCAAGGAGAAAGGACGAGCTTCAACCAATCAGATTTTGAGTTGGTGTCAGTAGGGCCCTTTAGCAGGCGTACGTCAACTTCACCGTATTCAGACCCAATGATTGGATAGAAGCCGATAAGAGGAAGTCTACGACGCCATTGAACGCACCATAAACGCTCCGAGCGAAAGATCGTCGCGTGCACTACGGACAACTACATGGCAGGATTCTGGACAATATTATTTGCCAGACACAGACCAGATTTTAAGACCATGAAAACCTGATGTTTGTCACGCTCCTTGAGCCCCAAAACTTTCGGGAATACAAGAAAAATTTCACGCATGCAGCCTTCTACACTTTAACACAACAGCCACGGAGCACTTTTGGATCTGTCTTGGCTAAAAACGGAACTGACTGTAATGTATGCTATGGATGATTTTGCAGGAAAATCTTCCACTGATCTCTTTGACTTCCTTCATCAGAAAAATCTGAATGAGAGTATGGGGCGGCTGTTCACATTGGTATATTTGGTGGTGAGCATTCCCGTGTACACTGCTTCTGTCGAGCGGACATTTTCAGCCCTAAAGCGAATTCAAACTTATGCCAGGAATACCATAGGGCGGGTTTGCCTTTCACCATTAGCTTCGATTGGGATAGAAAGTGAGGTTTTGATGGAACTGAAGCACTCCGATAATCGACGGATTACAACAGAGTGATTGAACTGTTTTTGAGGAAAGAGAGGACGATGGATTTTGTTCACAAATAATATGAATTTTTGGTGAGTAAAATGTTGCGATTTTCCTAAATGATATTGCACGTTTATGAGTTATTATTGATGTTTTTTATGTGTGTCGCGGCTGTGGCTGCAGTAGAAAGGAAGTGGTTCATCCCTGGTTTGTCTATAAAATAAAGGCATTTATTGTGGCTACAGGAGTATATATATATATATATCTATACTAATAAAAGGCAAAGCCCTCACTCACTCACTCACTCACTCACTGACTCATCACTAATTCTCCAACTTCCCGTGTGGGTGGAAGGCTGAAATTTGGCAGGTTCATTCCTTACAGCTTCCTTACAAAAGTTGGGCAGGTTTTATATCGAAATTCTACGCGTAATGGTCATAACTGGAAGCTGTTTTTCTCCATTTACTGTAATGGAGATGAGCTTGAACGCCGTGGGGCGGAGTTTAGTGTGACATCATCACGCCTCCCGTAATCACGCAGTACATTGAAAACCAGGAAGACCTCCAAAAAGCGCTGAAGAAAACATGCATTATATAATTGAGAAGGCAGCGAAACAATAAGAAGCGAGCGAGTGACATATACAACCATGTTCATGAGTTCTGCTACTTCGGAAACAAAGCACGATGTAAACCTACACTTTAAATTAAGTTCATAGACAGGCTGCGCTGGCGTTTGTAATTTAGTGCCTGCCCATATAAGGCCGTCCGTCAGCGGCAATCCAATAGCAAACTCCACTAAATATTCACGGGTGAAGGACTGTGCTTATGGAGAGGAAGATGAGATGGTCAGGGTGGTGTTTGACACAAACTCAGCGAAACTGCGAGAAAGTTTTAAGTGCCAGGACTAAGGTAACATTAAATACAGCCATGGACATAGCACGAGATGGCACCAGCACAGCTGGGAACCTTCGATGCATGTACACGGCGGCTCCGTGAACTGGCGCGTGCACAGATAAAAGCAACAGTTCCAAAGAGGCTGAACAAAACCGAATTACACAATTGAAAAGGCAGCAAAAATATGAAGCGTCTGATAAGCATATTCATAAATCCAGCTACTGCGGAAACAAAGCACACGGTGGAAAAAGTCAATGTCCGCTAAAGGAAGACAGTGTAAAAAAACCCGTGCATGCAGTGTGTCAGGTCTCAGATAAAGAAGAAGACGAGCTGTTTATTGATGCAGTAAGAAGCGAATCGATGAATGAAACCTGTCATCTTTACAGCGATTGACAAACACGGAATGTAACTTGAACACAACACATCCTACAAATACGAACCTGATTGAAAGAAATAATGATAATCAAATCCTTGATGACAGCAACACTCAGTAACACTCACAAAACAAATACTGTATATTGACAGTCATGTTACGTTATTTTAAAATGTTCCCTTTTCTTTTCTAGCTTTTTAACACACTACTTCTCCGCTGCGATCACGCGGGTATATATATATGTATATATATATATAACCCGATCTACATACTCGAATAATGGATACTTTATTAGCCATCAATGATTGTTTTGGTAAAGCCATACTCAGTGTATTCATTAGATGAGCGGTAAAAAGTAAGAGCGAGGGAGGATGACTTATTGAGGCATGCAGGCTGTAGTGCGCGTCAACTCTATCTGAATTGCGATCACATTTGAAAAAATATATCTTTTCAAGTTCTATTTAGTCCATATGTGTCAAACTCAAGGGCCACGGGCCACATCCGGGCGTGTAATTATATCCGGCCCGAGATCATTTTATATACTGTATTATTGTTATTAATGGCCCAGGTATATGAAGCGCTGGTAACACAATAAACTACAGATCCCATAATGCAGCGCTTCAGCTGCCTTGCCGAACACTTACGCGTTAATCAAGTCTAGCTTATGATGCTGCAAGTTATTGCGAAGCTAGCTCACGCGATGCTGAGAGAAAAGTTGATTCTGAAAATAGAGCCTTTAAAACCGATGGGAGGCTGAGTATATGTTTACTGAACCCGTGTGTCTCATTTGTGGAGCTAATGTGGCTGTAATTACAGAATTTAATCTAAGACGGCACTATGAGACAAAACATCAGGGTAACCTGAATGAATGCAATGCAGAAGATACAGAAAGCAGAATAATTAAATAAGAATCTGACACTTCAGCGGACGTTTTTACCTGTGCACAATCACAAAGTGATTTCAAGTGAAGCTGCTTTTATGGGTGACACAAATGCACCAGTGCAACTTGCCCCACTTTCCCTGTTGCCAAGTAATGTTAAACCAAGTCGTCACTACGGTGTTCCCAAATCGCACTTTGCTGATAAACTGGCGCACTGAGTTTGCACGGCGCTTTGGTGACTTTGAAGAACAAAAAGTCCGTCTACATGCGGCTCGAACCTTGTGCATGTTTGGTAGCACATATCTGTGTGAGAAGCTCTTCTCAGTGATAAAGACTAACAAAACAGCACACAGGAGTCGCCTCACTGATGAGCACCTGCAATCCATCCTGAGAATCTCCACAACACAGAACCTCACACCAAACAGAAACGAACCTGTGGCCAAAAAAGATGCCAGGCGTCCAGCTCTAAAATGACATATGAGCAAAGACAACTGAATGATTTGATTTGTTATTGCTGAAAGGAACACATTTTATTTATATTTCCAGGTTTTGTTATGCAGCATGTTCATATTTGAATTTGTATAATTTTGACAGGATATATTTTTATGGAGAGCAAAATCTTTTGGGATATTTAAAATCTAAGTTTATTTTTTATATAAAATTACATAAGAGTAAAGAAATTTGAATGTTTGTTCTTTTAATGTTTACTTTATTTCTAACTTGTATAATTTAGACAGGATATATTTTTATGGAGAGAAAAATATTATAAGTTGTTTAAGGTTTGAGTTGATTTATTCACGAATAATATTCCTGTCTGTTTTTACCATTCCTACCAAAGATATTTCTGTCGACTAAATAAAAATTCCTTCTATTTAAAATTTAAATAGAACTTGAACAAATCGATAGTTCATAATATCCATGCAGACTTGCGTAAGAGCGGGAGTTATCCATTTTAACAAGCAGCGTATTGCACTGATACGAAATAGCTGTGTGTGTATATATGTAGATATGTATGTATATGTATATATCTGTTTATATATGTGTGTGTGTATATATGTAGATATATATATGTATGTATATATGTGTATTTGTATAGATATGTATATATATATGTTTGTGTGTGTGTGTAAATATATATATATATATGACAACAACACTCATCACTCACAACAGTGACAAAACAATTATATTGACAATCATGTTACGTTATTTTCAAAATGTTTCCTTTTCTTTTTCATTGCTTCTTTAACACACTACTTCTCCGCTGCAAAGCGCGGGTATTTTGCTAGTATATATATATATATATACACAGTAATCCCTCATCGATCGCGGGGGTTGCGTTCCAGACCCCCCCGCGATAGGTGAAATTCCGCGAAGTAGAAACCATATGTTTGTGTAGTTATTTTTATATATTTTAAGCCCTTATAAACTTTCCCACACTGTTAACATTATTAGAGTCCTCTAGACATGAAATAACAACCTTTAGTCAAACGTTTAAACTGTGCTCCATGACAAGACTGAGATGCCAGTTCTTTCTCACAATTAAAAGAATGCAAACATAACTTATCTTCAAAGGAGCGCGTCAGGAGCAGAGAATGTCAGAGAGCGCTCGCTAAGAAAAGCAAACAATCAAAAAATCAATACGTGCTTATAAGTATGCAGAAGCACCGCGATAAAGCAGCATTTTGTAGAGGAGCGTCCGTATCTTCTAGGCAAACAGCCTCTGTGCAAACAGCCCCTCTGCTCACACCCCCTCCGTCAGGCAGAGAGAGTGAGAGAGATAGAGAGAAGCAAACAATCAAGCACCGCGCGGGAAGCATATCTTATATCATTGAGGAGTTTTAGTTAATATGTAATACATGCTCTGATTGGGTAGCTTCTAAGCCATCCGCCAATAGCGTCCCTTGTATGAAATCAACTGGGCAAACAAACTGAGGAAGCATGTACCATAAATTAAAAGACCCATTGTCCACAGAAAGCCGCGAACCAGCGAAAAATCCGTGATATATATTTAGATGTGCTTACATTTAAAATCCGCGATAGAGTGAAGCCGCGAAAGTCGAAGCGCAATATAGCGAGGGATTACTGTATATATATAGGCCGCGGACGGACTTTAAACCGCTTCGAAAGACGTTCGCCGGCAGGGAGTAGCGGGGTACTAACCTTTCTCCTTAGTCTTCCAGGAAAAGAGACGCTCTGCCATCAGTACGTCCACTTCCGCCCTTCCTCCGCCATCTTTCCTGACTTCAGCAATCCCATCCTCCCTCACGGTTCCTTCCCAGCATTCCTCCACTTCCGGCTCCTCCTCTATAAAATGGCCTCCGAAGGGCGTCGCGCATATGAACTGTTTTGTTTATATTTTGACCACCTTTTCTTTAAATTTATTGTGGATAATCTGCAATATACGGGGCCGGAAAACCCCAAACCTTTATGTTGTCTATTGCTTCATCTTTTACAATATATATATATATATATATATATATACTGTATATATATATATATATATATATATATATATATACACACCCGATCTACATACTGTCAAATAAGCGAAACACACGCTGGTGCAACACGAGAGGCTTTGCCTCTAGCGCTGGCGATCGAGGTTGAATCCTGAGACGGGGTGCAGTGAGTGTGTACGCCTGATGAGCCCAGAATTAGGGCGAAACACATGCCATGTATTGTTTGCATTATTTGACAGTAAAACTATTTCAGTATATTCAATACATATAAATCAGCGCTTCCCGATTCATTTTACCCTCGCACCCCCTTGGTTTGAGAAGTATGAAAAAATATGAGGTTAACACAGAAAAAAAGATCACCAATTGAAGCTTTATAAATAATGGATACTTTATTCGCCATCAATAATTATTTTGGTAAAGCCATACTCAGTGTGATCCTCCTTCCATTTCTAATTTTTTTGCGACTAGCCATGATTACAACGGTAAAAAAGTAAGAGCGAAGCGAGGGTGACATATCCAGTCAGGCAGGCGACAGCTCAATAGCTCGAATTTGGATATAAGTAGGTTCTATTTAGTCGACAGAAATATCTTTGGTAGGAATGTAAGTTGAATTTACTCTTTAAGTTTCTATGGTGAAGAAAAATTTATGCAATGCTGACTAAATTTACCTTTCATTCATGCCAAACATATTTCTGTCGACTAAATAAAAATTACTTATATTTAAAATTTAAATAGAACTTGAACAGATACGATACTTCATAATACCCACGCAGCACTACAGTAAGTGCGTAAGAGCAAGAGTCATCCGTTTTTTTTCATTTTTCTTCCTCGATGGATTCTGGCACCCCCAGCAACAGCTGCTCGCACCCCAAAGGAGATATAGATATAGATATAGATATAGATATATAGATAGATATATATAGATATGACAACAACACTCATATCAATGACAAAACAATTACATTAACAATCATGTTACGTTATTTTTAATTTTTTTCCTTTTCTTTTTCATAACTTCTTTCACACACTACTTCTCCGCTGCGAAGCGCAGGTATTCTGTTAGTTTTATATAATAAAGAGAGTAGCTAATGTCAAAACTAGAAGTAAGATAGTAACAGAGCCTAGAATGTAAAAATAAAAATCATAGTGAAGACTCGAAAAAACAAAGTCAAAAACCTGGAATTTTCACGTAAACCAAGCCAAAACATAAGATGAAGATCATGGCTAAATGGAGGAAATGCACAACGCTCACTTTTATACCTTTCACGCAGCATGCATTTCATGTGAGCCTTTCCAAGTAAAACCACAGAACTTACACTAAAAACCAAATCAAAAGAATGAATACATTGTGGACTATGGCCGGCAGTTTATCCGGGCCAAGACCTCCAAGCCGCCAGATGGAGCCCTCCCTGCAACGTGGAGATGCCCCAAATTCCAGCAGGGCATCATGGACTTTGGAGTTTTAATAAACAGCCCTGCTGGATAACGTTGGGACCGCCAGGGGAGGCTGCAAGGAGGCACAGAGACGTTTATTTTCCACACAGCCCAGAAGTATATCCCAGTCACATGGCTGGAAGAAATAAAGTGCTTCCAGGATGACGAAGAAAAGGAGTTTTCACCTGACCCGGAAGTGCTGGATAGTCACATGGACTGAGGGGTCAGAAGCACTTTTGGGTCAAGGACTATAAAGGACTCTGGGCAATCCCAGAGGGATGAGCTGAGTCGGGAGGAAGGGTGGCAATGCGTCTGGGAGTAGGAGGATTGATTATTTTATTGATTCATTATAGTGTATTGTATGAGTGGAGTGGAGGGTGCTTTGTGCACTGTATAGTCCGAATAAAGAAAATTATTGGACTTTTATCTGGTGTCTGGCATCTGGTCTGAGGGTTTAAGGGGACGACAGCGCCCCCTATCTGTCACAACATGCTACCACTAAAGTTAAAAACAAAATAATGCAAATAATTCACTAAATATTTTAACTGATCCGCTGACCTATTGCTTTACCTATTGATTTACTAAATCACTGTATATAGTTGTTTTTCCTAAAGCAGACTTTTTCTATGAGAAAGCCTGCAGTGGTTTGAATTTGAATATATTTATAGTAATAATAATAATTATAATACCTTTTTTACATTTATATAGTGTTTTATTCACTACTCAAAACACTTTATAAGCTCCATGTAGGAAGGGTCTGGGATGCAAACCCATGATTGACTTATTACAAGGCAGCGGCACTACCATTACGCCACTTCCATAGGGGTATGTATGATTTATGTATATGTATAATTATGAAATGACAATTCTTGGGTAGAGTGGATCCAAATATATCATTGTATGTTACAGTATGTTTAGCTTAACAATATATTACCGGCAACTTTAGCATTCTTTTCCTACAGGATAAAAGCTTAGTCAAGGCAACAGCAATGTTTGTCATTGGTTTGTTCTTTTTCTCTTATTCCTTATCTTTTCTGAGTGATAGGATGGAAGACAGTGTGTATCTTTCAGTTGTATTAACAATTGCAGGAAACTGAATTATTATCAGTACAATATAATATGTATCTGCATGATTTTTTTGTAGTAGTCAGAGAGTGTTTTTGTGACTAAGCCAGAAGTTTGCTAGTTCAATTCCAACTTCCAACTTCCAAAAGATAAATGTAAATAACTGTAATATAATCTGATCTAGTAAGTTACCATGGGTAAAGACATTACCCAAAAAAATTGTAATATATTCTAATTTAGTATGTTCCCATGGGTAAAGACATCATCCATATATGCAGTAATAATAAAATGGAATGTGATGACATCCATCAAGCATCTGTCAAATAATAAATAGCCTATAGTGCTTATATAAATGGTGGAGCAATTTTTTTTTATTCTAATCTTGTTTGTAGCCAAATTAGCAAGAAAATCTCTGACAGTACTTTATGGAATATTTTTGATTTCTTAAGAAAAAAAACGGCCATGTTATTTTATTTTATTTTCATTATCCCAAAGATATAAAAAAACAGAACTGATTTCTGAGTTTCAATCATTGTGAAGTGTAGAAAAGTCATGAGGCATGAGTAATTAAATATTATTTACCTCAACACTATGCAAAATAGAGTGCACAGCCTGATCATATCAAGAGATAATGAATATGTCTGTTCACTGTAGTAAAAATTTACATTTAGTGTAACTAGATATCTTAGTAACAAGGCTCTTTACCTATGTCATGTTTTACCCTACTCTAATCGAACACCTAAACACATGAAATATCTACACAGATCCCTGTATTATATATATATATATATATACTGCTGCTCAAAAGAATTAAAGGAACACTTTTTAATCAGAGTATAGCATAAAGTCAATGAAACTTATGGGATATTAATCTGGTCAGTTAAGTAGCAGAGGTGGTTGTTCATCAGTTTCAGCTGCTGTGGTGTTAATGAAATTAACAACAGATGCACTAGAGGGGCAACAATGAGATGACCCCCAAAACAGGAATGGTTTAACAGGTGGAGGCCACTGACATTTTTCCCTCCTCATCTTTTCTGACTGTTTCTTCACTAGTTTTGCATTTGGCTACAGTCAGTGTCACTACTGGTAGCATGAGGCGATACCTGGACTCTACAGAGGTTGCACAGGTAGTCCAACTTCTCCAGGATGGCACATCAATACGTGTCATTGCCAGAAGGTTTGCTGTGTCTCCCTGCACAGTCTCAAGGGCATGGAGGAGATTCTAGGAGGCAAGCAGTTACTCTAGGAGAGCTGGAGAGGGCCATAGAAGGTCCATAACCCATCAGCAGGACCAGTATCTGCTCCTTTGGGCAAGGAGGAACAGGATGAGCACTGCCAGAGCCCTACAAAATGACCTCCAGCAGGTCACTGGTGTGAAGGTCTCTGACCAAACAATAACAAACAGACTTTATTAGGGTGGCCTGAGGGCCCGACGTGCTTTAGTGGGCCCTGTGCTCACTGCCTGGCATTGTGATACTCGATTGGCATTTACCATAGAATACCAGAATTGTCAGGTCCACCACTGGCATCCTGTCCTTTTCACAGATGAGAGCAGGTTCACCCTGAGCACATGTGAAGCAGTGGAGAACATTACTGTATGCTGCCTGTAATATTGTTCAGCATGATCGGTTTGGTGATGGTCTGGGGAGGTATATCCATGGAGGGACGCAAAGACCTCTACAGTCTAGACAACAGCACCTTGACATTAGGTATTGGGATGAAATCCTTGGACCCACTGTCAGACCCTATGCTGGTGGCAGTGGGTCCTGGGTTCCTCCTGGTGCATGAAAATATGGCAAGAGTATGCAGGCAGTTCCTGGAGGATGAAGGAATTGATACCATTGAATGGCCCCTACGCTCGCTTGCCTGACCTCAATGCAATAGAACACCTCTGGGATGTTTCGGTCCATCCGACGCTGTCAGGTTGAACCTCAAACTGTCCAGGAGCTCAGTGATGCCCTGGTCCAGATCTGAGAGGAGATCCTCCAGGACATCATCTGTCATCTCATTAGGAGCATGCGCCCCGACCCCCACCCCCCGACATTGTCAGGCATGCATACAAGCACAGGGGGCCATAGAAACTACAGAGTACGAATTTGAGTTGCTGCAATGAAATTTCGCCAAAATGGACTAGCCTGCCACATCATTTTTTCACTTTGATTTTCAGGGTGTCTTTGAATTCAGCCCTCTGTAGGTTGATTTCATTTTCATCAAATGTGTTCCTAACACATTACCCAGTCCATATCAGTATACATGTCCAGCATGATTTTTTCCCATTGAGATCTGATGTGTTTTCAAAGTGTTCCTTTAATTTTTTGAGCAGTTTAGATAGATAGATAGATAGATAGATAGATAGATAGATAGATAGATATTACAGGCACTATATAATAGATAGATAGATAGATAGATAGATAGATAGATAGATAGATAGATAGATAGATAGATAGATAGATAGATAGATAGATAGATAGATAGATAGATAGATAGATAGTAGGGATGTTACTCATATAACAAGAACTGATACCAAGTTGATACTAAAATTCTGAAAACCTACCAGCTTTTTATTTAGCATCAGTAGTACATAATGAAAGTTGGAACTGAACTCAGGCATGACTGCAAGCGGATGAATTACTTTGAAAGCCAAAATAATATGTCAGAAGAACTATATGTACATTATACAATATGAAATTGTTTCACAGTGATGATATTGTACTGCAGCAACACATGTTGAAAAGAAAAACAGGAGAGGTCGTGTCTGAGACCTGGAAATGTTTGTATTGGAAGCAGGAGAATTTCAGCGTGGGTGGGAAGGAACTGTGCTTATTATTTACAAAGTTAAAAAAAAAGCTCAAAGTACACATATATACTTTAATTGTTGTCACTTTTATCTATTTCTGGAATTAATTCAGAAACAGATCTGTGTGTGCTTTGACAATACAATGAAGTGACCAGTCAGATGTGTGTTGTAATTGTTTAACTTGTAGTGTCACAAATTTGTTAGGGCAGATCACATTATGCCAAGATTAACAACTTTTTGATAGTGTTTCTACACAATCCCGATAAAAGATTGCAATGACCATATCTACAGATGTTTGTGTGAGCATTTGCTTATTTTCTAAACTGCATATACAGTTTAGGGTCATAGAGGAAACCTTGCACAATCCACAATTACGAAAAGGATTGTGAGAAACTGAACACTGGTAATGCTAACAGTTGTAGCAAGTAAAAATCAAGGTGTCAAACAAAAAACTATCTGGACTACGAGTATATACTGTATAACAGTGTTGAAAGGAGCTGCTCCAATTGTTAATACCAAAATAAACTTTATTTATTGTTTCAATGTTTTGAAGTACAAAGCACATCATCCTATGAATACAACATGGACTATGTTAACAGAAAAGCATAATTACCGAGACGGCAAAAGAGTATGAGTAACGGAAAACTGACAAAGACTGATTTCATACAGGTAGCCACAAAGTCTGGACAAACGAAAAAATGGAGTGAGAGAGTTGAAGCACTAAAGCACCGGAAATGTATGATATTCAAAATGTGAATTAATTTGACTCTTTATTAATTTTTTTAACCAGCTAATGATGCAAATAGAAATCTTACAATGACAAATTTTGTAAAAACCTAATAGAAGGATTCTCTGACAGATCAGATATTTAAAACATGTTGTTAGAAAAACAGCTTTGAAGACTTTGTTTAAATGAAAATATCCTGCATTATTTTGGAATTCACTAATTCAACAGAACAGATGTAATAACACTTGAACTTTTATTTTAAGTATTGATGTTATGTGCTATTTTTGGAGAGAAACTGTGAGAGAGTAAATTTAGAATGTGCACATAGTAAGATAAATCAGGAAGTTCATTATGAAATCTTTTTTGTTTTTATAAACCTTATGCTGAAATCTCCCCAAAATGAAATCACTCTCTAAAAGTTGTTGTTACAACAGCCACATGCATTAAAAATTGAAGCCTTGCACTGTATTTGCCAATATTAGTTTACATAAATGGTAACTACTGTGGTCTTTGGTCGGCTTGTTATCCCGACCAATACCCCCAGGCCGCCAGATGGAGCCCTCCCTGCAGTATGGAAGTGCCCCAAAGACCAGCAGGGAGTCATGGACTATGTAGTTTTATACACAGGGGCCGCAAGAGGGAGCTGCAGGGAGGACCGAAGACTCATTTGTGCCCTATAACCCGGAAGTGCGTCAAAGGAAGAGCGATGTGCTTCCGGGTGAGAACGACTTCGTACCTGACCCGGAAGTGACAGAGAATCACGTGGACTGGGGATTGGAAACACTTCCGGGTCAGGAAGGATAAAAGGACTGTGGGAGCTCCCAGACGGCAAGCTGAACTGGGT
The DNA here is from genome assembly GCF_016835505.1 of Polypterus senegalus. Classification (NCBI taxonomy): domain Eukaryota; kingdom Metazoa; phylum Chordata; class Cladistia; order Polypteriformes; family Polypteridae; genus Polypterus; species Polypterus senegalus. The sequence goes on from NC_053169.1 coordinate 53,819,974, forward strand.
GGAAGGGTGGCAACGCGTCTGGGAGTCGGAGGATTGGTTTATTGTTATTGTATTATTGTGATTGATTATTTATATGAGTATAGTGGAGGAGAGGGTGATTTGTGCACTGTGGCGAATTAACAAAGTCATCATTTGGACTTTTATCTGGTGTCTGGAGTCTTGGACAGGGGTTCAAGGGAGCGATACAGCCCTAATCTGTCACACTACTTGATAGCATACCTGCATTTTAAAGCTGTTGTTATTGTTAGTGTTTCAATATTTTATATTCTGTTAGAGAAAAAGGCACAATGGTGCGCATCGAATAAGATTTCCGTCATTGCCGTTTCTATCGATTGAGTATCGAGTGTTGTCACTGGTACTGGTACCAAATACAAAAATTCTGGTACCTTTATGTCTATAATAGACAGTACTTTATTTTCCCATATAGGAAAGTTAGCTTTTTACAAATGCTCACAAAATATTATAATAAAGAGTTACAAAAAAGAAGAAAACAAATGCCTGACTAGGCTAAAGATAGGAGAGCAGTCACAGTGAGGCATTACAAAGGCGTATACTTCTGTTGAATAATTTATTAGCTAAAAGTACATAATGCAATTGTGCCAGAGGGAGGATGTACTGCAGTGTTCATAATGGCCATTAGTTTTGTCTTCATTCTCTCCTTCACTACTACCCATTAGTGGGCAAATACATTTATTTTACCTACTGTATATGCCTAGATTTTACCTGAAATCATTACAAGAATGGTAAAGTGAAAGAATAATTGACAGTACAGCTCTATATGCTCTTTCAACATAAAAAAAACTGAAAGCAGCACATTACACAATACAAGAAACTCTACATCTTAAATAGACAAGTTAAATACACAAAAGCCAAAACACAGACTAGAAAAAACTGCAAGATCAGCAAAACTCTCCCTACGCAGCTGATAACATATAGTTGTTCACAACCAAGGCCTCAGTTAGTTACAAGAGAAGAGAAAAGCCTGCCAACAATCAAAGGGTCTGAGCATCAATACAGGCCTTTATCATTTTAGCCATTTAAATCTGAGGCATAACAGGACCTCTGAACATGGAGAACAAAAGATCTAGTGAATGACAGCAAGTAGGCCGGCATGTGAAATTAACTGTAAATAAATCTGCAAAGTTGCAAATTACGTTTGATCACAATAGGCTGCAGCTTGAGAAAGCCTGAATAATATCTATGTGTATAATAAATGTCATGTTCAACAAATCATTATACTGTATATGAACAAAAGATTTAGAGCATATCTTTGAATCGGATTTACACAAGAAAAAATATGTATCAAAAACATAAATGATATGAATTCTAACAGCCTTCCATATTTTACTGAAAAGTCTTTTATTTTTCATGTTATCGTGAAGTTTTGAGAGTCTTCTTACAAAGAAAAGGGTCATCATCGCACTGACACGTTTTACTGAATGGAGACGTGCAGATAAGTTCCTTGGTGCCTGTAGTCCCACAAATAATTTTTATACTGCATTTATTTAATAGTTTCAATATCTGATAGAGGTACAGTATAAAAGTTATCTAACTAAACTGTAACGATTATGTCTTTAACATGCCTTCATTAAGGTTTTACAAAGACAGTGCTGTCATTCTATCAAGATTTAATTTCAAACTTGAACACAGTAAGCTCTTTATATCCTGATTATAAATTCCTGAAATATTACAGTTTATAAAGAAGATTACATGATAATGTTAGACTGAATGGAATAGAAGCATATATTTGTTTATCTGTTTTTATAGAATAGTGTCTTTTTTCTGGGTCATTTATATGCAGAAATAACTTTTGCCAGCCTCTGTATTTATGGAATAATGAGAATAAGTTAATGCATGGAATATTTGAGAAAGTGTGAAGTTTCCACAGATAAATTTGCAGATTGACTGAGAACTTAAGGACTAAATTATAAACTGGAGAACACATTTAAACACAAAAAGCACCTGCAGAAGGAAACTGGAAATATGATGGTGTATTTGTGTTTTAAAGGAACCATCTTTTTGTATGGACTTGTATGTAACTTGTATGTAACACATAAACCTCCCCTTTAAGTAGTATTACCCAGAGTGCCATGAGGCTGATGCAATTAGGAAGGTGTGAAGAATTCAAGAGCTTTAGTATTGTCCTTAATAGGTAGTGTGGAAGAAAAACAAGGGTTAATAATTTAACTCACAGAATCCTGGATTTACTCAGAATTCTACATGCAGGATGAGACACTGGACAGAATTCTGGTGAATCAGCAGACAGCAAGCAAGCACAAAAGGAAAAAAAACAAGAAACTACTGTTTTGTTCAACAGTGGTGTCACAAGAATGGACAGGAGAAAAAAAAAGGCTTGGGGCAGCCACCTGCATATTATGCCCTGGCTGCAAAAGGGTTCATTTTTGGAGAAGTTGTGTCTGGTTCAGTGCCCAAAACAGAACTGATGACATGTGGCAAAGATGGCAGCTTTAAAGGTCTGGGCAGGAAGTGCCGTCATCACGGGTGCCGGAAGTGATGTCATCAAGGGCACCAGAACTCCGTGGAATTTCCCATGAATGTTCTGCAGAGGATTGAGAGAAAAGTCAGTGTACCACACCATCCCCTAGTCAGACATGGAATTGCCACTATTTGAGCCCTTTAGCTGCTTCCCATGTGCATGTTTGTGACAAGGCCCCCCCCCACCCCAGTCCAGGCTCATCGGGTTGGGTGAACCTGACCGAGAGGTCGTGAACCCAAGAAAGTGCATCGGCGCTGGCATGGAGAAAGCCTTTATGATTAATGAGTGAAACCTAACATGGCTGTAAGTCAAGAAACCACCTGTTGACCTTGTGTAGGGCCATCCACTGCAGGGGTGCATGATCCGTAACAAGGCCCAAGAGGTAGTACCTCAGCTGTGTAATCGGCCACTTGATCATAAGAGCTTCCCTTTCCACTGCCGCATACCTGGTCTCGCGACCCCTACAGTGTCTGGGTCAGGAACATGACAGGGTGTTAAATACCATTGACGCTCTGGCTCAGCATGGCTCCCAGGCCTGTGTACAAAGCGTTCGTCTAGAGAATGAAAGGCAATGAAAAGTTAGGTGCTATCAACACAGGTGCGGACGTAAGGGCCTGCTTCAAGTCACTGAGTGCAGCACCCGTCTTGTCAGTCCAAACCACATTGTTTGGCGCTCTCTTCTTTACTAAATCTGTCAAGAGCGCTGCTCTCTCAGAAAACTGAGGTACAAACCAGCTGTAGTACCCAGCTAAGCCGAGAAAGGCTTGGACTTGCACACTTTGTTTTTGGATGGAGCCATTTCAATATGGCATCTACCTTAGACCACTGTGGTTTCACGATACCCCAGCCCACCATGTAGCCTAAATATTTAGCTTCTTTCAACCCAAAGAATCATTTCTTTGGATTGATTAGAAGCCCAGCCTCATCCAGTGTCCGCAATACCACTTGGACCTGCTGTACATGTTCCTTCCACGTACTGGAATAGATGATTACGTCATCCAGGTATGCAGCACTGTGCGAGTTATGAGGATGGAGCACTTTATCTACCAGACATTGGAATGTTGCAGGAGCCCAGTGTAACCTGAATGGAAGGAGACTGTCAGTGGTCACTACGGGTGCTAAACGCGTTCTTGACCTTAGCGGAGTCCGTTAAAGGAACCTGCCAGTACCCCTTCATCATGTCAAGTATGGTCAAGTATTTTGCCTGTCCTAGCTTCTGGAGGTCGTCCACTCAGGGCATCGGATTGGCATCGAATTAAGAGACTTGATTAAGTCTACGGAAGTCATTGCAAAACCTCCAACTTCCACTAGGCTTACTAACCAAGATTATTGGACTGGACCAGAGACTATAACTTTCCCCTATCACTCCTAGTTACAGCAAATGAATGATTTCAAGTTCCACTTCCATTCTTTTTGCTTCTGGGAGCTGATAAGGGCATTCGTAGACTATAACCCTGGGTTCAGTCACAATGTCATGCTCAATCTGAGAGGTCTTTCCAGGTATTCCACTCACCACCTCCGGAACAGACAGGATAACTTCTTGCAGCTCCTGTTTCTGTTTGGGTTTTAATTCAGGACCAAAGTTAAGGCTATTTTTATGAGTAAAGAACAAGCAGGGCTGAATGGAGGAGGGATCGGGATCCGTTTCCTTCCACAGATTCAGCACAATTCACATGATATATCCACTCACTCAGTCGACAATTTGGCTGTTTCACCAAACAGTCAACGAGTCCTTTCCTCTCCTTAACTTTGTATGGACCTTGCCAATGGGCTAATAATTTAGAATGGGAGGTAGGAACTAAGACCATGGCACGATCTCCCGGTTGGAACTCCCAGCGAGATGAGATATCGGGCCTGTGCTGTTTGAGCCTCCACCATGTGACTTTTAAGAATTGGTAAAATTTTTCCAAAATATATTTGTGAGGAGAAGAGCCTCTCTTTCCCAGCCTTCTTTCAAAATATCCAATATGCCCCGGAGCTGTCATCAATATAGTAATTCAAAAAGCGAGAACCCCATAAAGACTTGTGGGACTTCCCTATAAGCAAAAAGGACAAGGGGGAGGAGCGGATCCACCTTGCGAGGCATCTGCTTGAGAGTTTGATTAAAGCTCTCTACTAGACCATCAGTTTGAGGATGATACACCGCGGTCTTTATGTGCTTTACTTTAAGTAACTTAGCTGTTTCCCTGAACATCTACGAGGTAAAAAAAAACAAAAAAACAATGGTCCCCAGATGCAGAGCAGGCTCTGAGAGACTGCTTTGGAACTACAGACTGGGATATCCTGGGATTATATAGTGAGAACATTGAGGAGGTTGTTGACTGCACTACTGACTTCATCAACTTCTGTATGGACTTTGTAGTTCCAGTAAGAACAGTATGCTGCTACGCTAACAACAAGCCATGGATTACAAGTGACATCAAGGGCCTTTTGAACCAGAAGAAAAGGGCTTTTAAAGGCGGTGATCAGCATGAGCTCAAGCGTGTGCAGAAGGAACTACGAGTCCAGCTTAGGTGAGGCAAAGGAGCAGTACAGGAGAAAGCTGGAACAGAAGCTGCAGAATAACAGCATGAAGGAAGTGTGGGATGGGATAAAGATCATCACTTTGTTAAATGGTGCGACTCAAACCACCTACAACTGAACACCAGCAAAACCAAGGAGCTGGTGGTGGATTTTAGGAGGCCCAGGGCCCCTCATGGACCCCATGATCATCAGAGGTGACTGTGTGCAGAAGGTGCAGACCTATAAATACCTGGGAGTGCAGCTAGATGATAAATTGGACTGACTGCCAATACTGATGCTTTGTGCAAGAGAGGACAGAGCCGACTATACTTTCTTAGAAGGATGGCGTCTTTCAACATCTGCAATAAGATGCTGCAGATGTTTTATCAGATGGTTGTGGCGAGCACCCTCTTCTATGCGGTGGTGTGCTGGGAAGGCAGCATAAAGAAGAGGGACGCCTCATGCCTGGACAAACTGGTGAGGAAGGCAGGCTCTATTGTAGGCACGAAGCTGGACAGTTTGACATCCATTGCAGAGCGACAGGCGCTGAGCTGGCTCCTGTAAGTCATGGAGAATCCACTCCATCCACTGAACAGTGTCATCTCCAGACAGAGGAGCAGCTTCAGCAACAGACTGCTGTTACTGTCCTGCTCCACTGACAGACTGAGGAGATCTTTCCTCCCCCACACTATACGACTTTTCAATTCCACCCGGTGGGGGGGTAAACGTTAACATTATACAAAGTTATTGTCTGTTTTACCTGTATTTTTATCACTCTTTAATTTAATATTGTTTTTTATCAGTATGCTGCTGCTGGAGTATGGGAATTTCCCCTTAATGGGATTAATAAAGTATCTATCTATCTATCTATCTATCTATCTATCTATCTATCTATCTATCTATCTATCTATCTATCTAAACGGCGTCCCTTGGTCCGTATGGACTTCTTTAGCAAATCGCAAAAAGAACCCTACCAATTCAATGTAGCTGAGCGCAATAGAACAGCTTTGGGATACCGAGTAGCACAATCTTTGAGAACTAATATATATTTATGTCCTCAGGCTGAGGGCTCTAGGGGTCCTACTATATCGACTCCAATTCCTTCAATTAGGGGAAGGGGAATGAAAGGAGCTCAGTCCTTCCTAGGAATTTGCCACAATTGACATTCTGGACAAGATGTGCAAAAGAGAAAAAACCTCCTAATTAATTCCTGGCCATTAAAATCAGCTCTTGAAACGCTCTAAAGTTTTTGGCCTCCTCGGAGATGGGCATGCGCTAATTCACAAACCTGACGCGCGTAGGATCGTAATATTAGCAGCAGCTTCCGCACCTCCCCTTCATGCTCCGCTACCCGATATAATAGGTCATTTTCTAACACAAAGTGAGGACCCTGTAGCATGGGCTGATGAGTGGGTTGACAAGCACAACTGCATTTTTTAAATTTTAGGAAATCGTCATTACATTTCTCCCTTTTAAAAGAAGCCGGAGTTTCTCTAAATTGAATTTGTAATTCAGAGAGAGGTTCCAGTCAGACCCTCTGACATCTGCTAAAGAGCCATTCTGCCCTCCCAGATTGTAAGGCTGTCCTATTCCTTTCAATGAGCTCTATGAACTCTCTCATATCTTCAAAAGTCCCCCAGACCGGCTGGGTGAAATTTTTCTAAGGCTGGTGAGCAACATGAAGCAGGACACCTGCTGCATAATTTGTAGGGAAGTATTTTGAAATGGCCTTAGCCACTGACCTACTTTTTCCCACAAGTCAAAAGCCTGTGCTTGTGTCAACCGCTCTGGGTCAAAATAGCAGTCCTTCACCTTCACCACCGGCTGGTCTGGGGATGCCCCATGTTTACTTGAGGCCTTGGCTTCATGGGGAAGGACAGCTCTCTCCTCCGAGAGCATAATAAGTTCCTTTTGCTTCTCCCCTCCCATACATTCCGCGTGTTTTTTAGTTTACCCGGTTATGTGTCTTTCCGAACCTCGGAACAAGCCTCCAACTTGTAATCTCGGCCACAGTACTTTCCCACTTGGTTGTTTTTCAGGTCCTGTAACCTTCTCTTCTGGGATCTTCACATCCTGTCAACTGCGCCACTGTCACAAGAATGGACAGGAGACATAAAAAAGGTTTAAGGTAGCCACCCGTGTATTATGCCCTGACTGCAAAAGGGTTAATTTTTGGAGGAGTTGTGTCTGGTTCAATGTCCCAAACAGAACTAATGATATATGGCAAAGATGGCAGCTTTAAAGGTCTGGGCAGGAAGTGATATCATCACAGGTGGTGAAATCGGAAGGGACATCATCATGGGTGTCACAACCGGAAGTGATGTCATCATGGGAGCCAGAACCCTGTGGAATTTCTTGTGAATGGTCTGCAGAGGTTTGAGAGAAAAAGTCAGCCACCCCTTGATCAGACACGGAACTGTCACTACTCAACCCCTTTAACTGCCTCCCATGCGCAAGTGTGTGACAGAGGTGAGTACCTGCTATGAAATCTGTGAGGGCCGAGCATAATTGAATTCATGCTTTCTGCTCCTGTTGCCACTGTTTGCAAGAATCTTTACTGTTCTGATATTTAATTCCTCCTCCTCGAGCTGCCACCTTATCGTGGTGGAGGGATTTGCATGTCCCAATGATCGAAGGAGCTCTGCTGTCGGAGGCGTTATGGCCCTGGTAGAGTCACCCAAGGCAAACTGGCCCTAGGTGAGGGACGAGACAAACAGCGGTTCAGAAAACATCCTATGAAGAAGAAAAACTCTGGATGGTGTTTTTCCTCGCCTGGACGCTGGTCACCGGGGCCCCCCTCTGGAGCCAAGCCTGGAGGTGGGGCTTGATGGCGACCGCCTGATGGCCGGGCCTGCAAACATGGGGCTCGGCCGGGCACAGCCCAAAGAGGCAACGTGGGTCCCCCTTCCCATGGGCTCACCACCTGTAGGAGGGGCCAAGGAGTTTGGGTGCATTGTGAGTTGGGTGCTGGCCGAAGGTGGGGACCTTGACGGTCCGATCCTCGACTACAGAAGCTGGGTCTTGGGACGTCGAATGTCACCCTTCTGAAGGGGAAGGAGGAATCTAAACCCGAGTGGTGTTTTGTTATTGGACTTCTGTGCTCATCACGGATTGTCCATAAGGAACACCATGTTCAGGCATAGGGGTGTCCATATATACACCTGGCACCAGGACCTCCTATGCCTCAGTTCAATGATCGACTTCGTGGTCGTGTCATCAGACTAGCAGCCACATGTCTTGGACACTCAGGCAAAGGGAGGGGTGGAGCTTTCAACTGATCACCACCTGGTGGTAAGTTGGCTTCAATGGTGGAGGAGGATGCCAGTCAGGCATGGTAGGCCCAAATGTATTGTGAGGGTCTGCTGGGAACGTCTGGCAGAGTCCCCTGTCAGAAGTAGCTTCAACTCCCACCTCTGGCAGAACTTTGACTACGTCCCAAGGGAGGTGGGGGACATTGAGTCCAAATGGGCTATGTTCCGTGCCTCTGTTGTTGAGGCGGCTGACCTGAGCTGTGGCCATAAGGTGGTTGATGCCAGTCGTGGCTGCAATCCCCGAACCCATTGGTGGACACTGGCAGTGAGGGATGCAATCAAGCTGAAGAAGGAGTCCTACAGGTCCTTTTTTCCTGTGGGACTCCGGAAGCAGCTAATAGGTATTGGCCAAGCGGAATGCGGGTTCAGCGGTTGCTGTCCACCATCCAGCGTCTTAGAAGGGGGAAGCAGTGCAGTGTCAGCACTGTGCATGGTGGGGATGGTGCGCTGCTGACCTTGACTCGGGATGTTGTGGGTCAGTGGAGGGAGTACTTCAAAGACCTCATCAATACCACTAACATGCCTTCCAATGAGGAAGAAAGCCTGGGGACTTGGAGGTGGGCTCTCACATCTCTGGGACTAAGGTCACTGAGATGGTCAAAAAACTCCTTGGTGGCAGGGCCCTGGGGGTGGATGAGATATGCCCAGAGTTCCTCAAGGCTCTGGATGTTGTAGGACTGTCTTGATTGACACGCCTCTGCAACATCGCATGGACATTGGGGACAATGCCTCTGGATTGGCAGACTGGGATGGTGGTCCCTCTCTTTAAGAAAGGGGACCGTGGGGTGTGTTCCAACTACAGAGGGATCACACTCCTCAGCCTCCCTGGAAAAGTCTATTCGGGGGTCCTGGAGGGGAGGGTCCGTCAGATAGTCGAACCTTGGATTTAGGAGGAACAGTGTGGTTTTCGTGCTAGTTGTGGAACAGTGGACCAGCTCTACTCTCTTGGCAGGGAGGGAATCCTGTGGGGGGTGCTCCGGGAGTATGGGGGGCCGGACCCCCTGATAAGGGCTGTTCAGTCCATGTACAACCGGTGTCAGAGCTTGGTCCGCATTGTCGGTAGTAAGTCAAACCCATTTCCGGTGAAAGTTGGACTCCGCCAGGGCTGCCCTTTGTCTCTTCTTTTCATAACTTTTATGGACAGAATTTCTAGGCACAGCCAGGGCGTTGAAGGTGTCCGGTTTCGTGGGCTCAGGATTGGGTCAATGCTTTTTGCAGATGATGTTGTCCTGTTTGCTTCATCAGGCCGTGATCTTCAGCTCTCTCTGGATCGGTTCGCAGCCGAGTGTGAAGTGGCTGGGATGGGAATCAGCATCTCCAGAATCCGAGACCATTGTCCTTAGCCAGAAAATGGTGGATTGCCCTCTCAGGGTTGGGAGCGAGATCCTGCCCCAAGTGGAGGAGTTCAAGTATCCCGGGGTCTTGTTCATGAGTGAGGGAAGAATGGAGCGTGAGATCGACAGGCAGATCGGTGTGGCGTCCTCAGTGATGCGGGCTCTGTATTGGTCTGTCGTGGCAAAAAAGGAGCTGAGCCGAAAAGCAAAGCTCTCAATTTACCGGTCGATCTACATTCCTACACTCACTTATGGACATGAGCTGTGGGTAGTGACAGAAAGAACAAGATTGCGAATACAAGTGGCTGAAATGAGTTTCCTCCACAGGGTGTCTGTGCTTTCCCTTAAAGATAGGGTGAGAAGCTCAGTCATCCAGGAGGACCTCAGAGTAGAGCCGTTCCTCATCCGCATCGAGAGGAGTCAGATGAGGTGGCTCGGGCATCTGATCAGGATGCCTCCTGGATGCCTCCCTGGTGAGGCGTTACGAGTACGTCTAACCAGGAGGAGGCCCCAGGGAAGACCTAGGACACGCTGGAGGGACTATGTCTCTCGGCTGGCCTGGGAATGCCTCAGGATTCCCCCGAAAGAGCTTGTAGAAGTGGCCAGGGAGAAGGAAGTCTGGGCATCTCTGCTCAAGCTGCTGCCCCCGTGACCTGATCTTGACTAAGCGGAAGAGGATGGATGGATATTTAATTCTATTAATTTTACCTCAGGGAGGAACAGAGGCACAGTGGTTAGCACTGCAGCCTCAGAGGTCTGGGCACATTTGTGGACACAACAATCAGTCCAGCATAGCCGTCAGACGATTCTCTAGCCTTCACGGACATTTAAACGTTAAGTGTACTCTTATAATCCAATCAATACTACTTCCTTCTTCTCCTTCTTCCAAAATGACATTAATGCATTTTGCCAAGTTCAGTAAAGTTCCCGAACATTTCCACAATTCCTCCAAACTCAAGGCAAATCGAAGTCAGTGGGGCTCATTCATCACTAACTGAAAGAGTTTTCAAATACAGCATAAATTTTCTTTGACCAGAGTTAGATACTTACTAAGACATACTTATCAACCAAACATTATACATCTACATAGTACAATCAAGTTTAATTTTACTGACTTTAATTGGTAAGTTAAAGGAAGATGTTTCATTGACGTGACAAATGCCTGTGGCATATTTAGGAAGAAAAGAGGGGTGCTTCCATGATTCTGCATGTCATCACTGCACTTGAATAGTCTCAGTGTTTCAGTTTGTTTCATCTTATTTCACTTTCTACTGGGTCATGATTGGCTGTTGCGCAAAAGCAGTCTTGTATATGCTCCTCTTCATGCTGGATTGTTCTCTTCAGCATTTCTATTAACTCTGCCTCAACTACATCAACTATATGGCTAATACAGTATATAATTCTGGAAATTCTTCAGATTATTTTGACCTAGACAGGCCTACGTAAAGAGTTAACTATGTTATGTTTATTACGGTGTCTTTTTTTACTAATTTTCTGCAGGGCTTATCTTGTACTTTGCTCCATGTACAAAATGACTGTAAGAACAATTATCGCTCTGACACATAATTAAAACTACTGTCTTTTATTATTGTTAGTGTTTGCAAGTACAGGAGAGGATCCAGGAAGAAATGTGCCATCTGGCATCAACATGTTCTGAAACTAAATATTTCTGAGAGCAAAGACATGAGAAATTAATTTCAGGAAGAATCCTCATCCAAACTTGTATCAAGAGTGAAATAGTGGAAATGGTAGACATTTAAGTATTTATTTACTCTTCTGCAAATAAAATTACAAGTTGAAGGACATTATTGCCATTTGAAAAATAATATCATTTGTTTTGATCCTGGAATACTCCACATTTTATGTAGATAATTCTTTTGTAATAATGTTTAACCAGTCTTTAGATGAATCTGTCTTAAGTATTACTTTCACCTGAAGATATGGCAATCTGAATCAGACAAGTAAAAAATAAACTGAAAAACATTATCAAGCAATGGCAAGCATACGATGCACATGTTACTTGACCCAATACATCACATTGGTCATGAGATATAAGATAGCCCTTAACATTAAACAGCATCCAAAATTTCAACATTTAAAGAAGAGACCTTGCAACTAGTGATTGAGAAATGAATTCAAACAACTTATTAGGGAAAGATTGTTGTTTAGAAATTATTTTGTTTTCAACTAAGGCTTTGGCTTATGCCCTTGCAATTTTAGTGAAAGATCCAACAGCTTCTGCATATTGCCCTCCTTTAATCTCTGTCATCTGCTATAACCAACTGTCTGTCTGGATTTGTCCTTTTTTCAACACAAACACAAAAGGAAAAAAACATTTTTTAAGAAATAAATAAACAATTCAGTGAGTGTGTAACCTGATTCTTTTCATTGAACTGAATCCAAACTGTATCATGTTTTCACAGTCCAGAGTTTATTTTTTTTCTTGTCTCACCTATTAATTACCTCCATCTAAGTAAAATTTCCACTTTTATGGTCAGAATTTGGTACAAGTACAGAACACTATTTATGACTGAGATGTTAGTATCAATGGCACTTTTAGGAGACAATCATACATTTCTACCAACCCTAAATGACATAATATTGTGATAAGCTTTGTTATGTGTGCCTTTTATAATTGTATTATCTATCTATATATATAATTCACTAAGGCAAGACAACCATGGAAAGCACGCCGGAAGAGGCGTGGATTCACTAAGCTGCCTACAAGTGAGACACCTATGGCCAACGCAGGAAAGAGCCACACCCACCAACTCCAAGACCATTGGATACGATGACAACTCGCAGGGCCACGCCCACCAACTCGGACGCGAGGGCACAGAAAAAATGGCGTCATTTATATTCGTCTGTCGCAGAGGCCACATGCAATGCAGGTCAGGTTAATGTCATGTGCATGTCATGCACCTCCGAGCTACGTTGACTGTTCATAGATGCATGTTTCTCACGGAGGTGAATCGCCATATGCAGCGTGTGAAACGGTTTGCGAGGGGTATCCCATCCCATGGGATCCTTAAAACAATCCTTTACAACTGAGGTTGAAGCACAATGAAAAAAGCAGTCTTTAAAAGCCAACTTTTTGGTTACGACGCACGATGCGTGCACCATAGCAAACTATTTTACACGCTACATACAGCTATTCGCTTCCGCGACAAACATGCGTCTTCTTAGATGCTCCTGCAGGAACACGGAAGACGTTTTCCTGCCCACCAACGCTCCTTTTTCACCGAACAGCGTCTACCCTCACTCTCTAGGCATTCACACTGCCTGCCCATTTTCCCGGACGCAAAAACTCACGGACCACCCAGTTAGTCCCTTTCGTCTGTTTTAAGAGTCCGCATGCACGTCTGAGCCACGCGCCGTTTGTTATGCCGAGGGTTCACTATTGTATTGTATTTTGCTCTCTCCAGAGTTCCATCTTTTCATTCACTTACTGTTGTATTTTCACACCAACCCGTTTTAGACATCCGTGTCTTTCCAGAAGTGTTTAGCATTCAATCAATAATTATGCATGACATTGACAGTGTGTCTACCCAGCGCAGAGAGGCATGGGTAAGCCGTTGAACCCCATTCAGGCTGCAAGCCGTGGAATTCCCACTAAATGTGACTCATACACTCCCACTCATTACGTCCCTACACTTTGTGCACACCCCCGTCCTACCGTGGTCGGGTATCTTGGTGGATTATATATAGAAAAGCAGCCAAAACTGAGGGGTATCCCATGGGGTGCTTAAAACATTCCTTTACAACTGAGGTTAAAACACAATGAAGAATGCAGTCTTTAAAAAAAGAGTTTTCGGTTACGACGCACGCCTGTGTGCACCATAGCAAACTGTTTTACACGATACATGCATCAATTCGCTTCAGCAACAAACATGCGTCTTCTTAGATGCTCCTGCACTTTGTTCACACCCCCCTCCCACCTCGCTACTACCGTGATCAGGTGTCTTGGTTGGATTATATATAGAAAGGCAACCAAAACCGCACAGAGCAATGAAAAGTCTAGAGTTCCATCTTTTCATTCTCTTTCTGTTGTATCCTCAAACCCTCCCTTTTTAGACAACTGTGTCTTTCCAGAAGTGTTCAACCATCATTAAATAATTATGCGCCATTTGTTATGCCGCGGGTTCACTATTGTGTTGTATTTTGCTCTCCAGAGTTCCATCTTTTCATTCAGCTTACTGTTGTATTCTCACACCAACCCGTTTTAGACAACCGTGTCTTTCCAGAAGTGTTCAGCATTCAAATAGTTATGCATGACATTGAGCGTGTGTCTACCCGGCGTGGGTAAGCCGTTGAACCCCATTCGGGCTGCAAACTAAGTCCCACTAAGTGCGACTCCCACTGGTTGCGTCCCAACCCTTTGTACACACCCCCCTCCCACCTCGCTACTACCGCGGTCAGGTGTCTTGGTGGAATATATAGAGAATAGCAGTCAAAACCGCACAGAGCAATGAAAAGTCTACGTCAGTCACAGGTACATCTGTACTGTGTAAAGACGGCGACTCAAATGACGAGTTGGAGGTGGGCACATGAGCGGGCAGTGCATACTGAACAAGAAATCAGCAGACTAGCATGATGGACGGAGCTGAATCGACGTCATTCTCCTTTCCTCCAGTTCCACACTCCGCTCCGTGCACCCCCATCCCTCCGTCTGGCAGGAGAAGGCGCGAGGACGGTGCGCCAGTTTTCAGTCACTTCAGGCGATTGTGTGTTGGTTCGTTCCGTGCATTGTTACAATGTTGCTTTTCATGCTGATTTATTATATTACCGATTTTTCAAATGTTAATTTTCTCCCTCAGCTTAAAAATCACTAAAAAAACGCCGCGGGTTGGCTAGTGACAATATATTTGCTTCCTCTAAACAACTGTGCCTCAAATCTAACCTTTCTTAAAAAGGCTTTTTAGATTTTAGATTAGAGTTTTAGATTTTTTTAGAGTCACACCTTACACATTACAATTTATTTGAGAAATTCCAGTCTGGTTTCTGCACTGGTCATAGTACAGAAACGGCACTAATGCGGGTTGTAAACGACATTCTGATATCCTCTGTTGATGGAAACTCCACTGTAATTATATTGTTAGACTTAAGTGCAGCATTTGACACCATTGATCATTCTATTTTAATTCACAGACTAGAAAATGATGTTAGGCTTACAGGCACTGTGCTCGCTTGGTTCAGTTCTTATTTATCAAATTGATTCCAGTATGTACAGAAATGTGCTGACAGGACTCCATCATTATACACAGAAGTTCAATATGGTGTCCCGCAGGGCTCAGTACTGGGACCTTTACTGTTTTCACTTTACATGCTTCCACTGGGATCTCTCATTAGGAAACATAATGTTAATTTTCACTCGTATGCAGATGACACCCAGTTATACCTTTCTTTTAGATCAAATGAAGTTTCTCCGATGTTGTCTTAAATTGGTTGTGTTAGTGAATTAAAAGAGTGGTTGGATGAGAACTACTTGTCTTTATATACCGATAAAACAAAGATGTTAATTGTTGGAGGGAATGACACTGATCACAGCAATGTTTTGTCATCATTTAACTCAGTTGGAATCCCCATTAATTTCACTGAATCAGCCAGCAATCTAGGAGTTATCTTTGAGTCTAGCATGTCATTTAAAGCGCATATTACAAAGCTGTCCAAATCATGTTTCTTCCATCTTAAAAATGTTAGGAAATTAAGGCGCTTTCTAAATAAGAAGGATTCTGAGAAATTAATTCATGCATTTATCTCTAGTAGGATTGACTACTGCAATGTGGTATTCACTGGGTGTTCAAACTGTTCTCTATACAGCCTCCAGTTAATCCAAAATGCTGCTGCAAGAATTATTACAAGAACAAGAAAGTATAAACATATAACTCCAGTTCTTAAATCCTTACACTGGCTCCCTGGTTAAATTTAGGGCAGATTTCAAAATCCTCCTTTTAACATATAAAGCATTAAATGGCCGAGGTTTGGCTTACTTGTCTGAACTTATCGTGACTTACAAACCTGAGCGCACATTAAGATCTCAAGATGCTGTTCTGCTTAGGATTCCAAGGATTAATAAAATAACAGTGGGAGGTCGAGCTTTTAGTTACAGGGCCCCTAAACTGTGGAATTGTCTGCCTGCTACTATAAGAAATGCCCCTTCGGTCTCAGCTTTTAAATCCCAGCTGAAGACTCACTACAAAAACAACAACAACAACATTTATTTATATAGCACATTTTCATACAAACAGTAGCTCAAAGTGCTTTACATATTAAAGAATAGAAAAATAAAAAACACAATTTATAAAATAAAATAAATCAACATTAATTAACATAGAATAAGAGTAAGGTTCAATGGCCAGGGGGGACAGAAAAAACAAAAGAAAACTCCAGACGGCTGAAGAAAAAAATAAAATCTGTAGGGATTCCAGACCATGAGACCGCCCAGTCCCCTCTGGGCATTCTACCTAACATAAATGAAACAGTCCTCTTTGGATTTAGGATTCTCACGGAAGGGCTTGATGATGATGATGGTCACGTAGACTTCTGCCTTTTAATCCGTCCATCATTGTTTGAGCATCATGAAGCTTTGAGTAGGTGGTGGTAGCGCAGGGCTACCCACTACTTTAGTTTAGCATATCCTGACTAGAGCTGCTGATTAACTGTACAGATTGCATCTCTGTTGTTAGTCATTAGCACTAAAACATAAGTAACATGATAGTTATAATTAGATACTAACCCTCACCTATTCTGTTTTCTCTTCTCGGTACTCAAATGTGGCACTTGGTGCCATGGCCCACCTGCCTAAGGTAAAGTCATTCCTGATAGAGGATCGCAGGAATCGTGGGAAAGAGAGGTCCTTTCATCGGATTGGCTGGCCCAGCACTGTTCCAACTGTGGAATGGCCAATAGGGGGAGGCAGCTTGATGGATGAGGTGTCCAGGACTCTAAACAAATCCAAATCATATTATGTGATATCATCTACTGTTAAATTCTACTCCGTACTTGTAAAATTTTTATTTTTATACGGTATTGAGGATTTGTTCTGTTTTGTGTATTGTACTGTATTGACCCCCTTCTTTTTGACACCCACTGCACGTCCAACCTACCTGGAAAGAGGTCTCTCTTTGAACTGCCTTTCCCAAGGTTTCTTCCATTTTTTCCCTGCAAGGTTTTTTTTTGGGAGTTGTTCCTTGTCTTCTTAGAGAGTCAAGGCTTGGGGGCTGTCAAGAGACAGGGCCTGTTAAATAAAGCCCATTGCAGCACTTCCTGTGTGATTTTGGGCTATACAAAAATAAACTGTATTGTATTGTTGTATTGTATTGTTTGATAAAAAAAACCTAGCTAATTTTCCTAACCTTTTCATCTCTATCTGATGCGAAAATTATACTTTCAAGCAAAATTAAGTTTAGTTTTTCCAAACGATATTGCCTATCTGTTGGCAAATAGCCTCTTTTCATTTTCTGGCTCTAGTTCATCATTTATCTATATTGTTTTTAATGCCTATTTGTATGTGTGTGTGTTTTATTTTTTATTTTAAAAATGTTTACAATATCCAGTGATCCATGGATGGATTGTGCATACTTCACTAGGTCATAGGTTTTGGAAATATCCTCTACTCAGACCTTACAGGAATAAACTCTTTGCTTATTTATCACGCAAACCCATATTTATAATAATCTGTGGTCCTTTAAAATTTCTGTTTTGGGTAACACCTGATGGGACTTGTAATTATAAACAGCATGAGTGGAACTTAATGACAAGTGAATGAAAAGACAAAAGGGAGTAGGCAGATGGAAAAATGGTCAGAATATCAGAAGCAATTAAATAAATGTTCATCAAAGCTCAAAACACAGTAAGAAAAGAAAGTCAAAGGGTTTAACACTAATGTCTTCCCAGAATTACCATTTAGCTTACATTAGTACTAATAAGAAAGACAGAGGTTCAAGAAGAGAATCCAACAGCTTCTGGCATGAATGATGATGGGTCATCATAACACAATATGCCATCTGTAACCAGCAAAGTGCATAGCAATCATAAACAATATGGCTGTGATAATACAGAGGTTGGGAGCATGTGCTTATAGCCTAGCCTCAGAGCCACCACTCCGCCCGACCATAAAGAGACAGCCACAAAATGCTGCTGACCACGTACCAAATAAAACACTAAATGGCATTGTCACAAAATGATAAAATAATGTAAGTAATTCAAAAATAAAATACAAAAAGCACACTATTGGTTAAGCAAAATTCCACCAGGAACATATCTACTAAATGATGTAGTTTGATAATTTACACTACTTCATTAGCATGCCATCTTAACCTGTTCAACTAGAAGAATCCTAAGCCATCTATCGTAACATGATGCTTGTTTTATTTAAGGTTACAGAAAAAAAACACTTTACAAAGAACAGTTACAAAGTTATCTAGAATATGAAAAATATTCATTAACCCTTTTCTCAATGAATTAAGCATGCTAAACGCTAGAGAACATTTTTGATATTTCGGTATGTTTGAGTGATTATTTCATATTAAATAGTTTCTCTCTCTACTCCCTGGATGGAAAGACAATGAGATGTCTGATCTGATCTGAATAAGATACAGCACCGTATGTAAATTAAATGAAATCAATAAAATATACTAAAATATACAAACAGAGTCTTTCCATTCCTGCACATGAAAAAACTTATATTCAAGAGATAATGACAATTCTTTCCACCAACCTGTATTCTTCTTTCATTGTACATTTTTACTTAATTGTCTTAATATACTAATTTCCTGACATCTCTCTTTTTTCATGTGCCTCCTCTTTTAAATTTCTTCTGCATGAATTGTGGTAAGAATATGCAGACAGCCAAGGCTAGAAAAGAAGGTTATGAAGAGACAAAGCTCAAGGTACAACAACAAAGATCAGAATCACATACTGTACATCTCCTATCTAGGTACAATAAAGTGTCCTTGTTTATTACAACAACAGAAAAAAGTATCATCTTGAGATATATCTCATACTGTGAAATTTGTGGGTTGCTACACGCCTAAAAAACTGGGGCATTAAAAAATAAAAATTTTGGGGTAATTAATTAAGAATCATGTTAAAAGAATGTGGTAAGCTTTACTATTTCTCTTCAACAAACAGAATATACTTCTGTGATAACTTTGTGTTTTATTCCTATAATGTTAGCTTTTCGATATTGAAAGAATCACAATTTATTTTCTAGCATTGAATGTTTGGGGCAAGAGTGAAGTTCCAACGTGTCCACTCTGTCCTGGACGAGGGTCCCTGGAGCATATTCTGAGTAGCTGCCCATCTGCCCTTGGAGAGGGCCGATACCGTTGGCGGCACGATCAGGTCCTAAAGTGTATAGCAGAGACTATTTCACAGGCAGTGGCCAACAACAAATATGTTGGTAGCCAGAGAAGAATTGCCTTCATAAGGGCTGGTGAGCAGGAGCAAGCAAAGCAAAATTCAACCAGCCTCCTTTCATCTTCAGCAGACTGGGAGCTGCGGGTTGACCTGGGCAGGCAGCTCAAGTTCCCGGAATTTGTAACATCAACCTCATTGAGACCCGATATAGTTTTAACATCTGCATCGTCCAAGCAAATCCTTTTGTTGGAACTGTCAGTCCCATGGGAGGACCGCATGGAAGAGGCAAATGAGCGTAAGCGGCTCAAGTACCAGGAGCTCATTGAGGACTGCCGAAGGAAGGGCTGGAAGGCTTGCTGTGAGCCTATAGAAGTAGGGCGCAGCGGCTTTGCCGCTCGATCCCTGTGTAAGATCTTTGCCAGGCTTGGAATCACAGGAGCTGCAAAGAGGAGAGCCATTAAGTCTATCACAGAAGCCACAGAAAGAGCCTTGAGGTGGATTTGGATCAAGAGGTCCGCAAAGTGGGCCAGTGCTGCTGGGACACAAGTTGGGGCGTGATCAACCCCAGCTGGGTCACCTGAGAGAGGGTGTCTGATGTTGTGAGACCCGAAACACCCAATGATCTTAGGAAACATCACTGATGATGTGTCCCAGCGCATCCAGAGATGTATCTAAGTACTGTTTAAACTGGCTTGTCCAGTGACTCCCAGGAATAGGCTGGGTGACAACCGAGTATAGTTTGGTGACGACTGGAGAGTCGTGACAGCACGGAAAGATGGCACCCGGGGCAGAAAGGGGTAGCAGCCCAACCTGCAACTTCCGTAAGGAAGTACCCAAATAAGCTACAGAGCAACCCACAGAGAAATACCCCCAGGGGTGCCCGAGAGGGGGGGAGGATGAGCACCCCAATAGGATGGACCTTTCGGTAGTGACCTCAGGAAATGGACTATCGACTATGATAAGTAGATGCATCTGCAGAAAGGTCTGCAAGAATGATAAGGGCCTAAAAAATCATCAGGCCCGGATGAAATGCCTGACACAGGAGATGACAGCACAGCACACAGGATCGAAGCCTGGTGAGACGCAGGAGGAGCCCGGTCCGGAGAAACCACACAGAGCCCAGAGTCTAGGCAGAGTAGTCCTACATATCAAGTGGCCTCCAGCAAAGCAGCACAAGCTGTGGCACCAGTTTGATGAGGATACATCTAGAATCATCAGTGTAACAGCAAAGGGTGATGTGGAAGGACGACTTCTTAATCTGACCACAATCATCACAAGTTTCGCGACTGAGAGGTTCGGCGTAGAAGAGCCTAAGTTGAGTAAACATACCTATACCAGGAACCGCAGGTCAGATAAGATCCATCAACTCCGGAAAGAGCTGCGGATTCTGACGAAGCAGTTCAGGAAAGCAGCTGAGGAGGAGAAGCCATCTCTCAGCGAGCTTCAGCAGATTATTAGAAAGAAGCTCATAACGATGCGTAGAGCAGAATGGCATAGGAGATGGAGAGTTGAAAGAGCCAGGAAGCGAACCTCATTTGTAGCTGACCCCTTTGGCTTTACAAGAAGACTGCTGGGAGAGAAGCGGAGTGAACGTTTGGATTGCCCTAAGGAAGAGGTATATCACTTCCTGCATAACACCTTGAGTGATCCAGACAGAGAGCAAGAGTTAGGGCCACAGACAGCCCTCTTGAAGATACCAGCACCACTAGTTGAGTTCAACACTTTAGAACCCACCTGGCATGAAGTTCAAGAGGTGGTAACAGCAGCCAGAGCGAGTTCTGCTCCAGGTCCCAGTCAAGTACCACATAAGGTGTATAAGCGTTGCCCAGGACTCCTTCGAATCCTCTGGAAGATTCTCAGAGTGATTTGGCGAAGAGGGATCATTGCAGAACAGTGGAGGGAGGCGGAGGGCGTCTGGATCCCTAAGGAGGAGAATTCAACAAAACTGGAGCACTTTCGATCCATCTCACTTCTCAGTGTGGAGGGTAAAATCTTCTTTAGCATTTTAGCTAGAAGGATGACAGACTTCATACTGAAGAATGGTTATATTGACACATCGGTACAAAAAGGCGGCATTCCTGGAGTGGCAGGGTGCCTGGAACATACTGGAGTCATCACACAACTGATAAGGGAAGCACGTGAGGGAAATGGGGATTTAGCTGTGCTTTGGCTGGATCTTGCCAATGCATATGGGTCAATCCCTCACAAGCTGGTTGAGACGACTCTAGATTGGCACCATGTACCCTGTAAGATCAAGGTAAGATCAATTGTGGATTATTACAGTAACTTCAGGCTAAGAGTTACTTCAGGGAGTATTACATCAAACTGGCATCAACTCGAGAAAGGGATAATCACTGGCTGTACAATTTCTGTGATCCTTTTTGCTCTCGCGATGAATATGTTGGTCAAGGCTGCTGGAACGGAGTGCAGAGGCCCCCTGTCCAAGTCTGGGATCCGGCAGCCCTCGATCAAAGCCTTTATGGATGACTTGACAGTCACCACTACCTTAGTGCCTGGGTGCAGGTGGATTCTCCAGGGCCTGGTTAAGCTCATTTCTTGGGCTAGGATGAGCTTCAAGCCAACAAAATCCAGGTCGATGGTACTGAAGAGAGGGAAAGTGGTGGACAAGTTTCGCTTCTCAGTGGATGGCGTAACAATACCATCAATTAATGAGAAACCAGTCACTAGCCTAGGTAAGGTTTTTGACTGTAGCCTCAGAGATACTGCGTCAATACAGACAACGATCAAGAAGCTGGAAGCTTGGTTGACAGCAGTAGATAAGTCTGGTTAACCTGGCAGATTTAAGGCATGGATATACCAGCATGGCATTTTGCCACGGATTCTTTGGCCTCTGTTGGTGTATGAAGTGTCGATGTCTACAGTAGAGGCCCTGGAGAGGAAGATCAGCTGTCATCTCCGGAGATGGCTTGGCCTGCCTCGCAGTCTAACGAGTGTAGCACTATATGGCAGGAGTAATAAGCTTCAGCTTCCTATCAGCAGTCTGGAGGAGGAGTTCAGGGTTTCTCGTATAAGAGAGGCCCTAGTCTACCAAGGCTCTGGAGATTCTAGAGTAACAGAAGCAGGTATTGAAGTGCGAACAGGAAGGAAGTGGACAGCACAAGAGGGACTGGAGTTGGCAGAGTCTCGGCTGAGATACAAGGCACTTGTGGGTACAGTGGCAACGGGGCGAGCAGGATTGGGAGCAATCCCAAAGCCACAGTACAACAAGGCTCAGGGCAAGGCGAGACGAGAATTGGTCCTAGAGGAAGTCCGAGCAGGTGTTGAGGAGGTGAGGACCAGCAGGGCGGTGAGCATGCGGCAGCAAGGGGCATGGACGAGGTGGGAAGGAGCGCTGGAGATGAAGATCACCTGGAACGACATCTGGAAGGCAGAGCCACAGCGTATTAAGTTCCTGGTCCAAGCTGTGTACGACGTGCTCCCCAGCCCAACGAACTTGCATGTTTGGGGCAAGAGTGAAGTTCCACCGTGTCCACTCTGTCCTGGACGAGGGTCCCTGGAGCATATTCTGAGTAGCTGCCCATCTGCCCTTGGAGAGGGCCGATACCGTTGGTGACACGACCAGGTCCTAAAGTGTATAGCAGAGACCATTTCACAGGCAGTGGCCAACAACAAATATGTTGGCAGCCAGAGAAGAATTGCCTTCATAATGGCTGGTGAGCCCTTCATCTTCAGCAGACTGGGAGCTGCGGGTTGACCTGGGCAGGCAGCTCAAGTTCCCGGAATTTGTAACATCAACCTCATTGAGACCCGATATAGTTTTAATATCTGCATCGTCCAAGCAAATCCTTTTGTTGGAACTGTCAGTCCCATGGGAGGACCGCATGGAAGAGGCAAATGAGCGTAAGTGGCTCAAGTACCAGGAGCTCATTGAGGACTGCCGAAGGAAGGGCTGGAAGGCTTGCTGTGAGCCTATAGAAGTAGGGTGCAGAGGCTTTGCCGCTCGATCCCTGTGTAAGATCTTTGCCAGGCTTGGAATCACAGGAGCTGCAAAGAGGAGAGCCATTAAGTCTATCACAGAAGCCGCAGAAAGAGCCTCGAGGTGGACTTGGATCAAGAGGTCCGCAAAGTGGGCCAGTGCTGCTGGAACACAAGTTGGGGCGTGATCAACCCCAGCTGGGTCACCTGAGAGAGGTTGTCTGATGTTGTGAGACCCGAAACACCCGATGATCTTAGGAAACATCACTGATGATGTGTCCCAGCGCATCCAGAGATGTATCTAAGTACTATTGCATCATCACAGATTACCATGTTGCCTTTGGCTTTCATACCATACCTTACCATTTTTAAGCCTGCATAATCCAAAACAGGGTCATGGGGTGTATCTGCCACTATTTAAAATCTTCAACTGCCTCTGCTTTGTCATCATTACACTGCCACATTGTTGCCCCCTCGTTCCTTTTTCGAGAATCAAACCTTTTCATATGTTTTAGGCCTGTTAGTTTTCACCTCATTTTGTTCACCAGTCACCCGAGTCACCCTAAACCTCATTTATCTTTACTATAAATATCTGTTAAGTTACTTCTTGTATTCTCCTCATTCAGCTTCCAGAATTCAAATCTTGTCAAATAGTAGTCTCTCTTGCCTTTCTTCGTACCTCTGACCAATGTGCATCCATTTCAAGAGGGCAGTTTTCACCTTTTTCACTCAGTCACCTCTCTTTACTAAATTACAGTCTACTTCATTTTGCTCCTTACACCAAAGTAAAACAGATGTACTCCTATAAGCTCCCTCATACCTATTACTACTGATTTCTTCCACTCAGGTCACTACCTGAATAAATTACCCCAGATATCCCACAAGAGCATCTTCCAAAATCAGTTGTTTTTCTCATTGTTATTTATTAACAATACTTTTTAAATTTGCTCAGTGGACTTCTTGGCGTCACATTTTGATGAAGCATTTTTGGTAATCAGCACAACAACACTGGTAATGCCATCACTCCTTCACTACCCAGGATATCATGCATTTGATACTGCTCTTTCCAAACATTTGTGCACCTCTCCCTATCCATTTGGTTTCTGAAATGTAAAGATCATCTAAAAAGTCTTCTTTTGTTAAGTACATACAGTGATCCCTCGCTATATCGCGCTTCGACTTTCGCGGCTTCACCCCATCGCGGATTTTAAATGTAAGCATATCAAAATATATATCACTAATTTTCGCTGGTTTACGGATTTCTGCGGACAATGGGTCTTTTAATTTATGGTACATGCTTCCTCAGTTTGTTTGCCCAGTTGATTTCATACAAGGGACGCTATTGGAGGATGGCTTAGAAGCTACCCAATCAGAGCATGTATTACATATTAACTAAAACTCCTCAATGATATACGATATGCTTCCCGCGCGGTGCTTGATTGTTTGCTTTTCTCCGTCTCTCTCACTCTCTCTGACATTCTCTGCACCTGACGGAGGGGGTGTGAGCACAGAGGCTGTTTGCCTAGAAGATACGGGCGCTCCTCTAAAAAATGCAGCTTTATCGCGGTGCTTCAGCATACTTAAAAGCCCAAAAGCACGTATTGATTTTTTGATTGTTTGCTTTTCTCTCTCTCACTCTGAAATTCTCTGCTCCTGACACGCACACTCCTTTGAAGAGAAGATCTATTTGCATTCTTTTAATTGTGAGAAAGAACTGCCATCTCTGTCTTGTCATGGAGAACAGTTTAAACTTTTGACTAAAGGGTGTTCTTTCATGTCTAGAGGGCTCTAATAATGTTAACAGTGTGGGAGAGTTTATAAGGGCTTAAAATATCTATACTAATAAAAGGCAAAGCCCTCACTCACTCACTGACTCACTCACTGACTCACTCACTGACTCACTCACTGACTCATCACTAATTCTCCAACTTCCCGTGTGGGTGGAAGGCTGAAATTTGGCAGGTTCATTCCTTACAGCTTCCTTACAAAAGTTGGGCAGGTTTTATATCGAAATTCTACGCGTAATGGTCATAACTTGAAGCAGTTTTTCTCCATTTACTGTAATGGAGATGAGCTTCAACGCCGTGGGGGCGGAGTTTCGTGTGACATCATCACGCCTCCCACGTAATCACGCAGCACATAGAAAATCAGGAAGACCTCAAAAAAGCGCTGAAGAAAACATGCATTATATAATTGAGAAGGCAGCGAAACAATAAGAAGCGAGCGAGTGACATATACAACCATATTCATGAGTTCTGCTACTGAAACAAAGCACGATGTAAACCTACACTTTAAATTAAGTTCATAGACAGGCTGCCGCTGGCGTTTGTAATTTAGTGCCTGCCCATATAAGGCCGTCCGTCAGCGGCAATCCAATAGCAAACTGCCACGGGTAAATATTCACGGGTGAAGGACTGTGCTTATGGAGAGGAAGATGAAATGGTCAGGGTTGGTGTTTGACACAAACTCAGCGAAACTGCGAGAGAAAGTTTTAAGTGCCAGGACTAAGGTAACATTAAATAAAGCTATGGACATAGCACGAGATAGCACCAGCACAGCTGGGAACCTTCGATGCATGTACACCGAGCGGCTCACGTGAACTGACACAGTGCACAGATAAAAAGCAACAGTTCCAAAGAGCTGAACAAAACCGAATTACACAATTGAAAAGGCAGCAAAAATATGAAGCGTCTGATAAGCATATTCATAAATGCAGCTACTGTGGAAACAAAGCACACGTTGGAAAAAGTCAATGTCCCGCTAAAGGAAGACAGTGTAAAAAAAACCCGTGCATGCAGTGTGTCAGGTCTCAGATAAAGAAGAAGACGAGCTGTTTATTGATGCAGTAAGAAACGAATCGATGAATGAAACCTGTCATCTTTACAACGATTGACAAACGCGGAATGTAACTTGAACACAACACATCCTACAAATACGAACCTGATTGAAAGAAATAATGATAATCAAATCCTTGATGACAGCAACACTCAGTAACACTCACAAAACAAATACTGTATATTGACAGTCATGTTACGTTATTTTTAAAATGTTCCCTTTTCTTGTTCTACCTTTTTAACACACTACTTCTCCTGCGCTGGGTATATATATATGTATATATATATATCCCACTCTACATACTCGAATAATGGATACTTTATTCGCCATCAATGATTGTTTTGGTAAAGCCATACTCAGTGTATTCATTAGATGAACGGTAAAAAAGTAAGAGCGAGGAGAGGATGACTCATTGAGGCATGCAGGCTGTAGTGCGCGTCAACTCTATCTGAATTGCGCGATCACATTTGAAAACATATATCTTTTCAAGTTCTATTTAGTCCATATGTGTCAAACTCAAGGGCAGGGCCACATCCGGACCGTGTAATTATATCCGCCCGAGATCATTTTATATACTGTATTATTGTTATTAAAGCCGGGTATATGAAGCGCTGGTAACACAATAAACTACAGATCCCATAATGCAGCGCTTCAGCTGCCTTGCCGAACACTTACCGCTTACTAGAGTTATTGCGCACTGAGTTTGCACGGCGCTTTGGTGACTTTGAAGAACAAAAAGTCCGTCTACATGCGGCTCGAACCTTGTGCATGTTTGGTAGCACATATCTGTGTGAGAAGCTCTTCTCAGTGATAAAGACTAACAAAACAGCACACAGGAGTCGCCTCACTGATGAGCATCTGCAATCCATCCTGAGAATCTCCACAAAACAGAACCTCACACCAAACAGAAACGAACTTGTGGCCAAAAAAAGATGCCAGGCGTCCAGCTCTAAAATGACATATGAGCAAAGACAACTGAATGATTTGATTTTTATTGCACGTAAGAGCGGAGTCAACCGTTTTAACAAACAGCGTATTGCACTGATACGAAATAGCTGTGTGTGTATATATGTAGATATGTATGTATATGTATTTGTGTGTATATATGTGTGTGTATGTATGTATATGTGTATATGTGTATAGATATGTATATATATATATATATATATGTTTATGTGTGTGTGTGTATATATATATATATATATATATATATATATATGACAACAACACTCATCACTCACAACAGTGACAAAACAATTACATTGACAATCAGGTTACGTTATTTTCAAAATGTTTCCTTTTCTTTTCATTGCTTCTTTAACACACTACTTCTCTGCTGCTAAGCGCGGGTATTTTGCTAGTATAAAAATAACCATACAAACAAATGGTTTCTACTTCGCGGATTTTCATCGATTGAGGAGGGATTACTGTACACCATTTCTCTCATGTATCCTGTCACACACCCAGCATTTTAAGTTCATACCTTTCACTTTCTCTAACACATACCATCTTGTTAGATTCTCTTATTACCAAGTCTGATTCCCTAATATCCATCGGATCTTAGATTCATCATGTGTCAGGTTTGTACTATTTTCCTTTTCATTGTAGGTAGGTGGGGACTGAGAAGTAAAGCAGAAAGCCAAACATAGAACGGAGTAAGGAGTAATAAAGGTAGTTCACCTCACAACAGTGAAGAGCTGATATATTTGTGAGATTCTATTGTGAGTGAAGAGTAAGTATTAATACATTTTAAAAGAAGCTAACAAATAGCATTATACTCAGGATTGCTGATTTTAATGAGCAATCAAAACTTTGGGTAGGCAGTGGTCACAAAACTATTATTTAAGGATTGAGATAAAGAATAATATGATTTGTATTTGATACATTTGAAAATTTCAATTCAGTTATATAAATTGTTGTGTAATACATATAAAGCAGAGATACACAACCTTCACATATCACTGGTGCTGATTCGGCATGACAGTCATCTTAAAGTGTATTCTAATTCAAAGTATGCCCACTATGACCTCAGGTTATAAGCCCTGTAACTGCACACTACTGTGGTAGAGATTTAATTCTGTCTAACATCTCAGCGCGCAAAACATTCAGCCAGGTGAACATTACATCGACATACAAAAGTATAATCTTTCATGTGTGGAAAATCTAAACTCTTGCCTTCTTAGGCCACCCATACACTGTTTCATTTTTAGAAATCATGATCAAGGCAACTACTTGCACTCCACAATCGAGTCAACAGTCCTATGTGTGCTCAAACTGTACAAGCATGTTTGGTCCGAATGACACACCATGACATGGGTGCTCAGACTATATGAAATAAAGTCATTTTGAAATAAAGTTTTACTCATTTAAAAAAACAATATGGCCACAGGTTTCTGAAAATGTCAACAAAGTGACTCTGAAGTTGTTTCAACTGATGTTGTGCTCAAAAGAGAACTTAAGAACTGGGTATTATAAAAGCAAATTAAAAGTTGACTCTGTGGAAGAATAACTTTAGAGTAACATAGCGTTCATCTTAAAGAAGTAGTATAAAGGGTTAATAAAAAAATAGATAAAGGTCAAGTAAAAGCCAAAATGTACTGAAGGATGACTAAGAGATGACTAAGAAGTCAGCAGATGTCCTGTAAACAACCAGGGTAGACAGTTGTTATATGCACAGAAATTTAGGGGTGGTGGCTCAACTCAAAGGTAAAAGAAGAACCATCCATCCATCCATTATCCAACCCGCTATATCTTAATTACAGGGTCACGGGGGTCTGCTGGAGCCAACCCCAGTCAGCACACAGCGCAAGGCAGGAAACAAACCCTGGGCAGGGCGCCAGCCCATCGCAGAAGAAGAACCAGAATAGAATATAATAGACTTTTACTTTATATAAATCATTTGGGTGTAAACCAATGAACCAACCAGAGTAAAATGTAGCCACGGATTGACACTAAATTCAACAGTTTATAAAATGAACCTCTAGTCTTTGTTTCTCTGACCATTCTGACCAGGCTGTAACGGACTGCTTTTGAAGAATGCTCCCTCTTAGGCCTTTTGCCGAGCAGTAATTAAAAGATACAATAAGCAGCTTTCCTCCTAACTGATTTGTCCTGTCAGAGGACGTTTCTTTCTTTAATAAGATGTTACAATTCTACTACACTATTGGCACGCAGACTTATTTTGCTAAACTGGAAGAATCCTAACTCTCCTCTTTTAAGTCAGTGGGTAACTGATGTTTTACACTATTTGAAATTGGAAAAAATCAAATTCTCAGTTAAAGGATCTGTACTGAACTTTTTCAAAATCTGGCAGGATCTAATCAATAATATTTTAGAATGAGCTCTTAAAGCACTGAGGAAGTAATTCTCTTTGCATTTCTTTTACTTCTCCATTCATCTTTATCCACCTATTAAACTCTTCAATTAATTTATTTTTACAAGCTTTAAGTTTTATTCCGTTGGCCATGCTCTCTTTCTCAGGGGTGGAGGTTGATTTGTTTTCAAACCTATTTTTTTGTAAAAATTAATCTATTTGTATGGAATGATTACAATAAAATCAAAAAAACTGATAAAAAAATATGTTAAATTTCTACCACAACTCCCTATTCCTTTCCTAAATGCACATCCAGTTAATTTGAATTATTGGGCTGTTGCCCCTAACATACAACACCTATTTTGTTATGCAGACATTTCAAATGGACTGTTTTAATGAAAGACAAAATCTAATAGTGACACAATTATTTTCTTTCAAATGGATAAAATTTGGAAATAGAAAATATCCCTCAAAACAGACAGTAAGTCTTGGAATGTCTTGTATCTTTAACCACAGTAATAACAAGCCATTTCCTTTACATCTGTAATTCAGTTGGAACTTCATGATACAACAACCAGCAAACTAAAATAAATGTGTTACTTCCTGGCAGTAGTCTATAATCTCTCAAGGACCCATTTACAAATGACCACATAAATACCTTTTTTTTCCTATAGACATATTCATGGTAAAGATATACATTACATTTCAATACAGCTCCATCCCCTTTATCAAGAAAAGTCCTCATGCTGTCCTTGCCTTACTTAAAAAAGTAGACTTGAAGAATTTACCACAGTGTTGTTAATAAACAGCAAGAATTTCAGATACATTACAGCAGAGCAAACACGTTTTTTTTCTTACTTACAGGCCTATGAAATAATTTCTTTATCTTGAACTGGGCAAATCCCATATGGAGCTCAACAGTATGTTGCAAGAATTTAACCCCAAGACCCTCTGCAAAATACAATATCTTTGTCCCTCCTTGTATCAATTACTGGTTTATAAGTATATTACACAACACATGTCCCAGCTGTGAAGCATCAAATAAAAATGCATGTTGAATGTTCACAAAAACCATACATGTAGCAATGGAAAATGTCTTTCTTTAAAAAACTACTCATCCATCCATTTTTCAAACCTGTTTATTTTGAGTTGGGCTGCAGGGAAACCAGAGCCTAGTCCAGCAAGCACTGGGCACAAAGCAGAAACAAGGCCATTCACAGAAATAATCCATACTACAGGAACCGACCAAAAAATGTTTATTGTTTGCCAATTTCAGAAATCAATTTCTATCTCAAAAGATATTACTTTTTTGGAACATATACAGTATAAGGCATACAGCAAATTGTCAATCATGCTCAATCTTTAATTTATGTTTCACAAAAAACACTTTTATAGAGCTTCATATGTTCATAACTTCCAGTGGAAGTTTTCATGGTGAGAATTTTCAAATACTACAAATACTTTGGTACAGCTCACTGTCACACTTAGTTTTTTATACTAGCAATACCGTAACTATTCGAAAATATACCTTAATACTCTCTGATCACCAGTCAACACAAACGGGTGTTCCTTTCAGTCTGAAATGTGTGAAATATGGATTTATAACTACATTGTTCAACAAGCGTCTCACCTTTTATTTCCTATCAACTCAGATTACAAGCCATGTTAAGAGTAGTGTACGCTAAAATAATACAATATCTAATTCTTATTTTCAAAGTTGTACTTATGGCTTTTACAGCAATCATGTATGCATGTGGGACAGAAGATGTCTTTAGGTCCAACTTTCTCTTACTGAGGTTACAGAACTCAAACACAATAAATCAAGAGAAACCATACCGTCTGTTCTGAGATTTTTGGAGTCCTTGAGTCAGTTTTATATAGCTCCTTTCACAATTTGCACAATACAATTTCTACACTAAATGACAGAAGGTCAAACAAGAATCACCTAACTACTGTTAACTTGGGATATGTTAGCAGTTCAATTAATACATTTGTTTTTAGAAATGTATTATAAAGCATTAACTTGACATTCACAATTTCAAATAACAGTAACGACAAATGACAGCTTACTAACATAAGCATGAGCATGTACATTTTACGTAGCGCTGACTTTCTGTTTGATGTGTCGATCTAATAACCAAGATTGCTAGATGAAACTCCACAATAAAAAACAGGGTAGATTCAATAATTAAAACAGACAAAGTGCTTTTAAAACATTGGCTTGTTTGATCTGAGAATGTGACCCTGTGTGAGAAAGGTCAGCATTAATGAAATAAACTATGGCATCTGCTGCTTTCATCTAAATTAGTTTTATTAATAGTGTAGAGACAAGAATAACTACATGCCAACTGCTCAAGATTTAATGAAATCAGCCTTAGATTTTGCTATTTAAATGGGTTTGTTTTGCAATAATTCAGAATGTTTGTAATTTTTTTATATACTATTAAACAAAGTGAGTATACTACCATCAACTGCTGCAAAACTCTTAAAAAAATAACTATGATGACAGTTTAAAATGTCACAACACTCTTATCACCATTTTAAATTCTACTCCGCAAAGTTATGAATACAAAACAAATCAAAGGGAAGAAGGCCCAGCAAATCAGAGTCAAGAAAAATAAATAAAACAACATGTAATTATTCATATCATATAAAAAGAATTCTAAAGAACATTAACATCGAAAAAGCAATACATTATCATTTTAGTGACCTGAATACCACTATTGTGAAAATAAAAATTGACATATAGTATTGTTTGTTTTTATTTAGATCAGGGCCTGATGCCTTTATTAAGCATTTCAGATATAACTGGTTACATTTCTTTTGTTTTTCCAATCGGAGCACAGGCAGGTGAAGTGACTTGCACATAGTCATCATGTAATGTCATGGCAGGCAGGATTTGGTGGCTTAACCACTATATCACACTACTTACCTAGAATAATAATAACATTCTTCTCAAATAACATGACAGTAAATGTCACATTTCTTCCAGCTTCTGCTTTCAATGTGTAATAAAATAATTTGCTCCAGACTGACAGTATACACCCGGCCTTAACATTAATGCCATTCTTATTTAGAATGTTAGCAGAAGTCGAAGTCAATTTCTTGAGACAACTACAACTCACAGTTACCGACTAAACACCCTTCCGCACACACACACCCCGACCATAAAGCACAATCTCACGTACTTCTGCCGAGGACTCCATACTTAGTACTGTTCTCACTCATAAAAATGAAATACTATAGATACTCTAATACTCTAGAAACCTCAACAGTTACACTTTGGTCCTTCAAAGTTGCATGCAAAGGCAAAAATGCTCAACGTGTTTACTCATTTCCTATTAATTAATCGTTGCTCCACAGGCCAGCTATTGTTATCAGTTAAGGCAGCATTTCAGTTTAGACCACTTTAGCTTGCAGCTAAATTATAAAACGCCACTTTCTACTATCACAAGCCTTGATTTATTTCATCTGTAAACAACAGTTAAACAGCTGCATATGTTTATTATTTCAATATGAACGTTATCTCAGATCAACATTCCTTAGATCTACGTGTTCCACCTCCATGCAATGTAATTGCCAAATTAATCTTTAAAACTAATGTAATTAAATTTAATCTGAGCTGTGGTAAAACATAGTCTCAGAGTATATGTTTAATATAGCATATGAAAATCCACCTTGGAAATTAAAAAAAGATCTGTTCTGATCATCACAAGCCACCTAATCTTCTAATGTAAGACAAATCTCTTCAAAACATAATGACTGGTAATACAAAGATGAAAAAACGTTTTTTAGAATAATTTTTACAGCCATGTATGATACTTTTTCTCATATTTAAATGAAAATATTTTTGTTCCAATTTTCTTTAACTTCTGTTTAATATATTTTACTTTAATGGCAAATTCAACGACAAATAAGCAAATAGTTATTATTTAAAATATACCCTTAATCTAAGTTTTTCTGGCACTCCTGCTTGGCCATCTCTGTAGCAACCTAATGGATTCAGAGGTGGAAGACCAGCTACCCTCACGGCCTAACCTGACCCCTCTAGCTTTATTATGAGGGTATCAGTCAAAGCAGAACACTTGAACATTGTTCTAACTTCCCCGGTGCATAGGTGGCTATACTACCTTTCCAGGAATCTTCAAAGGTTGTCTGCAGTTATTTAATAATAATAATATAAAAACAATCTTTATATAACATAACATTTTCAAACCCACTTATGTGGGTTGCTATGGTAGGTCTGCAGCTTATCCTGCCAACATCAATGTGGATGGCAAGAAGCAACCCTATACAGGGTGGGTGCACTCATGTAACTCACAAGTGGCCAATTTGGAATAAACAATTAACCTTACATATCTATCTCCTGGCTATGGGAAGTGTGAAGTATGCTGAAGTACTCACAGAAACACATATAAAGATATGGGGGGACAAGCAAACTCTGCATAGAGGAGTAATTCCTGGGATTCAAACCAAATCTGATGGATCCACGAGGCAGCAGCTCTACATAATGCTTCACTGTGCCATCCTTCACTGCCTTTCATACTAGGCTGTATCAAAATAAAATGAACCAAATAATCAAGAATAATTTCCATGTTAAATTGTTCCTGTCGATTTATGATGCCCCTTCATGTTTTTACAGTTTACAGCACACTTAGCCTTTGAATTTTCCAACTTCCATAACTGCTGCAGCGAGCTGATAACAAAACCAGGTGCTCTTCATCCTTGGGTCTGGCGGTCCCTAAAGACCAGACATCAATCCACATCCGCCTACTCCTAATTTAAGCTAAGTACATTCCACAGGAAAAAGAGATGAAATTGTGCCAAAAATGATCCCCATAGCGCCAGTAGATTCGAAATATATCCTTATATACCAATGCTTTGTTTAATAAAGGGTGAGTTATCTTTTTACGCAATTAAATAATTTTCAGCTTATACATTTTTAAGCAATAAAACTACTCGTCCGGAAGGGTGTAGAAACGTTGTTATAAATCCGATGCAAAATAAAACAATGCACTCCAAACTCTGCATTAAAGTCCGCAAGTTGTCACACGCGCAATCCGGATTAACGGTAGGAATAGCAAAGAAACGCAAGGCACAATTCATGGTCACCGTTCTTACATTCTAAAACTAGCAAACGACTAAGAAAGCACATTCCACCTTCTAGAACCAAAAAAAGAGAAAGAAAGACAAACAATCACTAACGGTAAATCGCTCTTTCGCCCAACATGTCTAGGACAATCGGCGCCTCCACTTACATACACGCTGCTGAATGTCCCGTCATAGAAGTGCAGCGGCTCCTTCAAGAACAGCTGTGCCGTGCTCTCGTCTCCACGATCCAAACTGGTATCCCCAAACTGCTCTCCGTAAGGGAAAAGCTCGCTTCGGCTCAGACCTTGTGCCAGCGCCGCCAAGGCCACGACGAGCAGTCCAGCCATCAAGACCCATCTTTGCGGAATCATCTTTAGACAGCGAATTTTTAGGAATTCTAATGATCGGAAAGCATTTGTTATGCGCACTCAGTGGACAGAGTGCAGAAGACGCGGCTGTGTCCGAAACAGACAAAAAAGTTGGTACAAGTTAAAAAAAAAAAGGCGGAGTTGAACAGGGCGGGGAGATTTACAGAACGACGAATAGCCTGTTTCAATAAAACTCTATAAACAAAACATCTAAATTCATTTTATTGAATACACTGAGATTTACACATAGGGATTTTTATATATATGCAATACTTACTTTACATATAAATACATTTTTAAATAAATATATTCACGCATGTAAAGCTGCTTTTCTCATCTCTTCTATCGACTGTTCATTGCAATTTATAACAATGGCACTCGCAACCTTGTACTGAAGACTGCAAGTTGAAGAAATTTCATGGATTAACAGACAAATACAATTACCGTAGCAATGGTACTGTGCACAAACTAGCTGTTCTCTGCATCAGTCATGTCCGCCTAGGAGAAATTCAGATGTTTCAGTAAATTCAAATCTACACGGAGTCCTGCAACTCCTAGAAATACATATGCCATAAACATAACTGGAATATTTAAACACATCCATCTCAAGCTTTTGATAACATGAAAATGTGGGGAATCCTTACAAGCCACTGAAAATTAACCAGAAGATCAGTCAAAATCATTATACAAACAGTAGATGTTGCTGGGCTGTGACTGAGCAGAAAAGGCCATTCTGCAAAACTGAAGCAAAATGAAGTGTGACCCGTTAAATTAGATTGTCAATTTAATGTTCACTTTGTTACACCTAACACGTTATTCCATGTGCCTTTTCTGTAATAGAATTAAGGTTAGCAATTATTTAACTCTTCTGTACCTTTACAGACGTTAGTTCATGTTATCCGTATATGAAACATTAATTGTTTACACAGTCAGGGAGAGCACCAAGACTCCTAAGGAGACTCTAAAGCTGAGATGAGAGGATGCATGCACATTACAATTGTTGAGAGCTTCACAAAACTGCATTTAATTAGATGGTGTCAAACAAAAACATGAAAAAACTTCAAACAAGTCTTGTCTACAACTTGCCAGACAGTATATGGGAGAAACTGAGACCAAACAGAAGAAGATTGTATGATGCGATGATATCAAAACACAACTTTCTGGCTAAAGCGTTAAGTGATATTATTATTTTAAGCACAATGCTGGATACCATCCTATGAACACAACTTCTGTATTGAAATTTTCTAGTAGCAGCATCATACTAAATGGTAAATGGAAAGGCCTGTATTTGATATAGCGCCTACTAGAGTTCAAGAACCCCCCTCGGCGCTTCACAACACAACAGTCATTCACCCATTCACACACACATTCACACTCTGGTGATGATAAGCTACTTTGTACTATGAGCCTGAAATACTGAATATGATGACAGAAGACCAAATGGATGTAGCAAAAATAGGTAAAGTTGGAAGAAATCATAGTGCACTTTGCACGAGGTGTGGGTAATAAGAAAAGGTTCAGCAACTCGAAACATACCAACACATACTGGTGTGGGTCATGGAAAACAAAACACAGTGCCCTGTAGTAACCCACCAACCAATCATGAATTGCACCCAGAAGTCAAAAACAGTTGTTCATCAATGGTTCCTTTCCAACCTGAAGGAGCCTGAAAAATTTTATACAGACTAGGGGGCTTTGCCCCCTGCTCGTTTCGCTCACCCATCACCCCCGCCTTTGCTATGTGCCAACCACTTCACGTCTATGCCCCATGCGTTGTGAAGAGGAGGGCTGAACACACCCCAAGGAGATGTGATCGCTCCTCCGACACCCCCTCTTAAAAGGTGATACAATGGGAAACACACAGTTTTTTTTTTTACCTCCTCTTTGCTCGATCAGCTGCTGGCTTGCTGCGGCTGGGGCAGGATCTCTCCCCAACCCTGAGAGGGCAATGCCATCGCAGTGACCCAGTGAACTGCATTTTGTGCAGCACATTTCTGTCATATCACCTATTTCCATATATTCAATCTCTTTTTGCTTTTATCTTTTCATCAATATCGCATTGAATTTTGATTCCGTGTTTGGAATTGCACCGTGACAACACAAGTTATAACTAACTGCCTGTGACTGAATATCGTTTCTTTCTCTCTACAAGAAATGTGTCTGACATAACCACACAGGACTTTTCCAGACCTCTTTGCATAAGCTCTTGTCTTGTGGGGCTTCCGGCCCACGCGTGGTTACATCGCTTGGCACGAAGACTCATCTTCCAGTGCGTGAAAGTGTCTCTGAGTCACTTATAATAGAGAGATGACTAAATATTGTAGTGCATAAAATACATAGCATTATTCTGATAGACCCATTTGACTTCACCTTTCTACCACCTTTTAAGGATTAAAATAGCATTGGGCTGACCAGACTATGGTATCCTTACCAAAATTCATCAGATACTCCTGTGGAATACCAATGCACTACAAGGCCAGTTTAGACATATAACCTCTCTAGTGCTTCCTAAATCTTTCCCAGTAGGCCATACCTGGTGGATCAAAATTTGACATTATGATAAATCCAAATTTAAAATCTAACCAGCTCAATTAGCCATCCTCAATCCAGAGAATCTCAATTTCAACAGGTACATACAGAATGAACATTGACTCTAGCCATTCTGTGTAGGAACCTCACTTTAATGACTTGACTCATTCTTTGATTACTAATGAGAATCTATAAGCTTGAGAATGTAGATGTAGATTGAATGGTAAATTAAAAGATTTCTCCACATACTTAACTCCTACTTTGCCTCAGTCACGTAATACTGTGTTTGAAATACTTCCACCACTAAAATGATTGTTTGTTCAGATTCATAGTCACCTCTATTTTCACTTATGAACAACAGTCTAAGATTCTTACAGCCCCTTTAACTTATGAAGTTGCTCTTCATCAACCTACAGAAAAGAGGCCAGTCCCTTCAGTGAGGGGAACATAATCTCAGAGTTAAAAGCTGGTAGGTTTTGTCCTGATTTCATCACATTCTGCCTTGAACCATCCCAGTCATCCCAGTCACTGGTCTGATGAGGTCACAATATGATAATATTGTCTGTTCACAACAAAGCTGCAACTCTCAGATCTATGGACTGGATACTCCACAACCCTCCACCATGCTTTGATATTCTGTCTATGAATATAACACACAGAAGCGGAAACAAGGTGTACATTTAACAGAGACCCACAGCCACTTTAAATGGCACAAATATAATTCTCAATTTATAAATACAAATACAGAGGCCAAATTGATGGCAGACTAACCTCTTAATACTGGAACATCTTGACTGGTTCAGTCTTCTACAGTCAGGACAAAATCTGCATTGTTGGATCTAAAGTTCATTCCGGTACTTCAGCATATTTTTTCTGTCTTACGGGTGTCAGGAACAAGCAAGGTCTAAAACATGAGATTGATATCAATCTAAATTAACATTTAGAGATGTCTCAAAATGAATTTCAGGTGTCTTAAAATGCAGTTCACATTTTAAGATATTTCAGACTCGTTTCTGGATATCTTAACATATGTTCCGTTATATTTTAAGATATCAGCAATACATTTTGAGATATTGCAAATGCATTTCAACATATCACAAATACAATCTGCCTGTCCATTTCAGGATATTTCAAATACATTTTGAGATTGTGACCTTGCATGCATTTTAAGACATCTAAAATTCATCTCAATATCCCCTACTGTAAAATGTCCTATTCTTTCCAGGGGACCTCCTGTCTATTTTAAGATCACCCCTATATGATTGCATGAAAACAAAGGGCAACATGAAGAGCACAATGCCCTATCATTGACTAATACAAGGGAAGACTTTGTTAGAGACAAGAACACAAACAACAACCAAAAGAAACTGTATTTTAGGGAAACAAAAATCTGGTTTTGACGTGAGTTTCACTTCATGGCATTCATTCTGGTTCTGTCTTTGTAAAATGAAGATACAGTAGATATATAAATAATTTTTCATAGCACTAAGCTAAGATCCCCAATCATTCTCTTACTAATTCTGATCCAATTACCAGAATTTCACTATAATGTGTACACAAGACAATAATGAATCTATAACACGTATATAATAATTATAATTTACTTAAAAGATAACTTTGGTATTGTTCAAGTCAAAGTTATTTCTTCACAATCATGGAAAATATTAATTTGCCAATTGAAAATGTGCTCTAAAGTGAATTGTTTTTTATGGTGTACAATGGGACAAAAGGGTACTGTAGTTCAAAGATGAAAGAAGAACACTTGAAATTTACCAAATATATTCATATCAGGCCGGCACAGTGGCTCAGTGGTAGCGCTGCTGCCTCGCAGTAAGGAGACCCGGGTTCACTTCCTGGGTCCTCCCTGCATGGAGTTTGCACGTTCTCCCCGTGTCTGTGTGGGTTTCCTCCCAAAGACATGCAGGTTGGGTGCACTGGTGATCCTAAAATTGTCCCTGGTGTGTGCCCTGCGGTGGGCTGGTGCCCTGCCCAGGGTTTGTTCCTGCCTTGCGCCCTGTGCTGGCTGGGTTTAGCTCCAGCAGACCCCTGTGTTAGGATCTAGCGGGTTGGACAATGCCGACTGACTGTTCATATTGAAGTGGCAAATGTTTTCATAAATCAAAACATGTCATTGGGGCATATTTGCGATAACAAAAGGAAATTTGAAATTATTGTTTTGTCACAGATACTTGCCACTATTTTCTCAAGGTAGGGATTAATTTTTCTTGCTCAAATTGACTGCTTGCTGTGGCTGTCATGAATGGAGTTTTGACAACCTAATACCGTACCCAAAAGCTGACCCCCTGAACTGAACTGATTACTCTGCATTTTATTTTTAATAAAAGCCCTACACCTACTAACGGAGCCGACTGAAGTCCGGAGTTGGGTGCAAGTTAAAACTAGACATTTCAGAAAACTGATAGACAGGTGCACCTTGTATCTTTCATTAAGTGTAATTCATGTCACAATATTTCAATATTGAAACATTTCAGATTTAAATCATTCTGAAATTCTATTTAAAATTGCAGCTTATAATTTTGTTAGGATTAGTTTATGTATCATTTAAATACTATATAAGGAATCTTGAATTGTTTATATGATGATCACATGTTAATTTAACACTTGTATTGAAAGCTAACATGAAAAATGAATGAAATTTCTTCTAACTTTGGTTATAAATTAGTAAGTCTTGATTGTAACACTTGTTTCTGTCACTTTAAGATCTGTTTAAACTTAACGAAGCAGAATGGCTGTCAGCAGATTTAGACCTGGTGTCTAGTCTCTGTTTATACAGCAACAAAATCTATTAGATAAATGTTTGGTCTGGTAGACATAACGAAACACATTGAAGAATTTCCCATATAAAGTCATTTGTGTTTTGCATGACATTCCAAATCATGGCAATCTAGTATAAAGTGGAAGTCTTATTTCCCAATGCAGCTGCGATGTACTTAATTAAATCAGATCCTTTACATATACTATACATCACTATGGTATCAAGAGAAGAAACCATCTTTACTTAATCCATTAACTTTATTGATGAATACTGTGCCAAACTGCATCACTTCAACACACATACCAATACATACATTGTAAAGAAGGACACAGATTGGCTGGCATCCTGGCTGTTATGGATAAAGTATCCTTATCTTGCCAGGAGTCCCCAATAATGGATGGATGATATAGATGGTTAAGTATCCCATCTGGGTTGGTTACATTTCATTAACATTGGAAAGACAGAGACAGACAGCCTCCCAGGGCAATGGGTTCCTCCTGTACACTAGGTGGAAGTAGCCCTCTGGCATGACTCCCGTTTGGACATCCATAGGGCTGCAAAGGAGGTGCAGCTCTGGAGGATAGCCTTGTTGTGGCCCATGGGTGCCACTAGGAAGTTCTGCCTGACCTAGTAGTGCTTCCTGTGTATGGCACTGATGTGCCAAAAGTACTGCCAGGTCCAAGTTTAAAGGAAGTGGAGAAGTACAAAGCTCATCTGGGCTGGAAGTGGTGAAGGAAGAGAAGAGAACATATTGTACTTGCTTGGTATTGTATCTAATGAAAGACTGGGGATTTGGTATGCCCCCTACAGGCTATTAGATGTACATGAAGTTTTATCGCCCAGGCCAAATGAAGGACACGGTTGGCTCATAAGGTAAATGGGAAATAAAACGTTTCTCTCTTTTGCTGCTAAGGTATGTTGACTCCTTTTAAATCCCAGTGGTGAGCCATATCACCTTATTAGACTATTAATTTAAGATTCTACCTGCTGTTACTTATCAATGCTATTACTTGTTTAATTCTATAAATTGAACTAAATTTACCAGCTAAGTTTTCATGTAATGTCAGTATGATACAGGATTGTAGATAAATAATTAAATGGAATAACAACATAGTTAAACATTGCTTTATAAATATTTATGTACTCTGTATCTGCATTTCATGATTGTTTAAAGAAGTGAATATTATGAGGTGAGTCTCCAGTTTACATTTTTCAATTTGCAGAGAGAAATGTAGACACGTGAAAGCTGTACTGACTGTCAGTCCCACTTAATTAAGTTCAAAATTGGGTGGGGGGAGGTTAGGATTAGGGGTTTGTTATTCAGTGTGACAGTGATGGTCCACAGACTGATACCTTCTGCTGGATGGAAGCAGAAAAAAGAGATTGCAGGAGGGATGGGGCGATCCCCCACATTGCTGGAGGAGTTACAGAGACAGCATTTTGTGACCATACCCATAAGGAAAGGGACATAACTCCCAATGACCACCTCTACAGTGCGTACTATCCGCTGTATGGACTTGCGATCAGACACATTACAGTTCCCATACCAGGTAGGTCAGGATACTTCAATGGTGCCTTTAAAGATTGTGGTAAGAATATGGCGTGGAAGGCTTACTCTCTTCAGTCAGGGCAGAAAGTGGAGTTGCTACTGTGCTTTCTTGATCAGGGAGGAGGTATTGATAGATTTTTTGAAAAACTTCAGACTGGTGGTAAGATGATTTTTTTTTTTAATAAAGGCCTCTTCTATGTTTCCCAGTATTACAAAGAGTTCTTGATATAGTTGATTGATGCATCTTTCCACCACCCTCGGCATCTGTAAGTCTTTGAAGGTAATTGCTGGCCTATCAAATGTTTTCTACTGAAATCTCATCCTTGTTCAGGTGCTCAGTTTTGAAAATATTTTAAATATGCAGTGTCTGGGATGGATACGTCTATCTTTAATTTCTTGAATACTGAACCAGCACTGCTCAAAGAGAGATCTAAGAATTAGATAGTTTTTACCATGTTCCTAATCTTTGAATTTTCATCATTTTATCTTTATTTTTTGTGGAATGACCTCTACTCTTCATTCTCTTCATGTTCCTTCAAATTAATTGTGTGACGAATAATACCACAAAGACATTTAGAGTTTTATCTAGAAAGTGGAATCATGACTTGTGGAAGTTGTACTGGCCAGTCCTGGTGAAGAGTGAGTTGAGTTGAAAGGCAAAGCTCCTGATTTACCAGTTGATCAACATTCCTACTCTAAACTATGGTCACGAGCTGTGGGTAGCGACCTTAAGAACTTGATTGCAGATACATGCAGCATAAATTAATTTCTTTCTAAACGTGTCTGGGCTCAGCTTCAGAGATTGGGTGAGGAGTGCAGACATTTGGGAGAAGCTCAATGTAAGCCAATTGCTCCTACACATTGAAAGGAGCCAGTGAAGGTGGTTCAAACATCTGAGGATGCCTCCTGGATGTTCCCCTGGGTTGAGGTTTTGGCCATTTTCAACCAGGAGTAGGCATTTAGCTAAAATGCCTTGAAATTATAATAGTGTTACAGGTCATAATCCTGGTACTGGCTTTACTGTGTGATCTGCACTGTGCTACTTGTCCTGTACTCCAGTTTTAACAATGTGTATTATACTGTACACATAAAGCCATGTGTTTGCTATGAAATATAAAACATAAAATAAAGAGTTAAAGAAGGAATATATAAGCTTGCATCTGCAAAAGCGAAAAAAAAAGTTATGAAATTCCATCCCATGTGTAAAAATAAATGAAAATATGAAATACAATGCTTTGGATGTTGAGTCATATAACAAAAATTTCCAAATTCCATCATATTTGTCTTAGGTCATCTAACTTGTCATTTAAAATTTACATAACTGACAATTATTGATTTATTAAAGAAAATGAAAAAATATATTTAGCCACAATTATTCCAAAACAAAAAAAAACCACTATGATACTTTTTAAAGATTGATCAAAGTTCATGGTAAGCTAATATTTTGACCTGGTGTAACTTAACTGATCACCCAAGGGA
Source organism: Polypterus senegalus (assembly GCF_016835505.1). Classification (NCBI taxonomy): domain Eukaryota; kingdom Metazoa; phylum Chordata; class Cladistia; order Polypteriformes; family Polypteridae; genus Polypterus; species Polypterus senegalus. Next base: position 53,862,854 of record NC_053169.1, read on the forward strand.
TACATTTGCATAACACATATGGTGACCTATTAACAGAGCACAGATGGCAAAAACATGACATGGGGGTAGGTAGGTTAACATTCCTAACATTTTCCCTAAATCAGTTGCTTCCATGAACTATACTTGTCCTCCTTTGGCAGACACATGCTGATAATCACTTTGTTTTTTTGGATAGCTGCTAAGGTGTAGCAAATCCAGACAGAAAAAATAATAGTTTTTCTTTTATCCTCTCAGTGAAATCAAAGGGTGAAACATTTGTGAGGTTTTCTGGTGGAGTTTTAACATGCGGTTTTGAACACATTATTAATACTCTTTCAAACAGTATACATTTGATATGAAATGATTAAAATGTAAAAGTGAACTATAAAATTAGCTATCAAATTCCATTGGCGTACTTATAATTTACATTATACTCTGGGCAGTACTACATGAGTAGCTGTTGAAACCATGTTGAAGCTTTTTAAATAAAACTGCAATAACTGAACACTAAAACATAGGACAGACTTGCCAAACTGTTGATATGCAAGTTAGCCTACTGCTTGGGACATCTTTCTGGTTTGTACCCCTCATTCTGTACATTCCTTATATACAGTGGGTACGGAAAGTATTCAGACCCCTTTGACCTTCGGCCCAGTCTGAGGTCCTTTGCACTCTATCTCTCTATTCTATCTTGGTCTCATCAGACCAGAGAATCTTATTTCTCACCATCTCAGAGTCCTTCAGGTGTCTTGAAAACTCCAAGATAGAACTTTTTGGCCTTAATTCTAAGCGGTATGTGTGGAGACAACCAGGCACTGCTCATCCCTTTGTCCAATACTGTCCCCACAGTGAAGCATGGTGGTGGTAGCATCATGCTGTGGGGGTGCTTTTCAGCTGCAGGGACAGGACGACTGGTTGCAATCGAGGGAAAGATGAATGTGGCCAAGTACAGGGATATCCTGGACAAAAACCTTCTCCAGAGTGCTAAGGACCTCAGACTGGGCCAAAGGTTTATCTTCCAACAAGACAATGACCCTAAGCACACAGATAAAATAACGAAGGAGTGGCTTCACTGTTCTTGAATGGCCCAGCCAGAGCCCTGACTTAAACCCAATTGAGCATCTCTGGAGAGACCTAAAATGGCTGTCCACCAACGTTTATCATCCAACCTGACAGAACTGGAGAGGATCTGCAAGGAGGAATGGCAGAGGATCCCCAAATCCAGGTGTAAAAAACTTGTTGCATCTTTCCCAAGAAGACTCATGGCTGTATTAGCTCAAAAGGGTGCTTCTACTAAATACTGAGCAAAGGGTCTGAATACTTAGGACCATGTGATATTTCAGTTTTTCTTTTTTAATAAATCTGCAACAATTTCAAAAATTCTTTTTTGTCTGTCAATATGGGGTGCTGTGTGTACATTAATGAGGGAAAAAATTAATTTAAATGATTTTAGCAAATGGCTGCAATATAACAAAGAGTGAAAAATTGAAGGGGGTCTGAATACTTTCCGTACCCACTGTAAATGTTCTGTGACAGCACAGTGACCTCTCTCTTAAGTCATGTTATTTTTCCTTTGTTGTTTAGTTTGTAAATGTATTATAGTTGCTTCAGTCTATTAGAAATACTGTGCAAAACATGAAATTCAATATGCTGTTTAAGCCCAACTGTCATCTATGATGATTCCTTCCAATAATTCATTTGCATTACATTAACAAAATGTTCCAATATTGCTTTTAATGAAAGGAGCATAGATTGAGGAGTTAGTTATGGTTATTTCACATTATAAAAAACTGTTTTACAATAAATGTTTTTTCTTCTCTATTATGCTAACTACTAGATATAGTAAACATACCTATGCAACAACAAAAGATATTAATACAAAAAAGCATGCCATCAAACTCAGCAGCTATGATTTCAAATAGAAATGTCTAACTCCAGTGGTTATTGTTCCAACTGAGGCTTTAATAAGAGGGTAGTTTTTTGGCTTGTGACTGAAATCTTTTCATAATTTTATTTCTGTTTTTCCTTTTTATGAAGCTAGCTTACAATTAAAAAAAATAATCAGAACAATTTCTTCGTACGATTCTCAATAGCCTACAGAATTGTACATTCTGTTTTCAGGGTTCTTGCCAAGACAGCTGTTCCATTTTATCTGTTTTAAATAGTAACATTCCCTATGATGTTACTTTGGTACGTATGACATTTTCATTATCAACAGCTTAATGTAAATTTCTAATAAATATGACAGTAATGCTATCAGCAGTGTAATATAACAAACATCAAGTTGTCCATGAGACAGCCAACCTCGTGGATTAACTGTCGTTGTACAATCTTTTCATAGAGCATTATATGGTAGTGCAATATTTGTGAGTATTCATAACTTCAGAATGCACATTTTGCAGTTCATCATACATAGCTAATAAACTATCAGTTATTTCTGGACACACAATAGATCACAATGCTCTGATCTGCGCGTGTTTTCAAGAACCTGTTTCTTTACTGAAGACCTGTATGATCACCGAGAACTCTTCTAAGCACCAGTAGATCCCCCTCATCTCAGCTACTCATTGAGGTATGATTTCAGAAAGATACACCTAACCTTCTTGGCATTTTCTCTTTCTTGGAGAATTGTGTTGTGTTTTTGAAAGCTATGTGCTCTGCTACCTTAATTTTGCCTTTTTGAATCTGAGTTTTTCTGTTTATATGCTTGGCCTATCACTGACCTTATTTATTACTGTTGTCCATCGGCATTGTCAGGATTGGCAAAGAACAGTCACTTAGCTCACCCCTTATGATGTTAAAAAAATGAAGAGCCGCCCCCTTGAAGTCTGTCAATTGTCTATCCAATATATAAACTCATAGAATCTTTCACGCAGTGACTGCCCCGATCAATGGGCTGAATGACATTGGACTGACAAACAAATCAGAGGATTAATAATATTATTCCTGTACATCCCTGAAAAAAAGATCAGGGGCTAAAGCCTCTAATGTCCCAGTCCAAACATGCCACTGCTCAGTATATTTTTATGATGCTATTGGAGTCTTTTTGCATATCACATAACTCAGCTCATAACTCATACTGCATCCAGCTAAGTCATGCCACTAACCTTTGCTAGTAGACCCTTATTTAATTGTTAACACAGAAAATGTCATCAGCAATTCTTCTGGTGTTCCACAATCCTAGCATACTACAAAAATAGGGAAATTAGAGGCCCAAGTAAGCAACAGCTTCAATTAAATTAAATTATGAACATTTTGCTGCACTGCAAGATAAATTAGAAAGCCCAGGAAGATAATAGAAACCCAGTCTGCCTAGTTCAGACAACTTCTACCTGATTTTTGCTAAATATGATAAGAACCCAGAGGTTAAACTTTTCTGAAATTTATGTAGGTTAGATTATCATATCACTCAGAGGTTAGAGGTGCTACCTCACAGGTCCAGTGAAGATGGCCTACATTGTGCAACTATATTAGCTGGTGAGAACAGATGGAGATATTGAGGTTTTTCTCAGAAGCCGGAGGAAGGATTTGAACATGTGAACATTGTTGAACATTCTGAAGTGCAGTGCCCAGTTCAGGTCATCAGGATCGTTTGAAGTTTCCTATTCAAAACAACACCCAATACCATAATGAAGTTGTGGTTTTGTGGCTAAAAAGCTAACTTGAATCCCAAAATCCCAAAGTTAAAATCTCACTGCTGACTTATTCTGTGATTGTATGCTGCCAGTTCTGTTACTAAATATATCACATAGTGTATAGTGTCCATACAATGAGAGTTTCTGTCCAACACTTGCTTCTGGTGCAAGAACATCTCTTAAAGCTGGTGAATCAATAAATGATTGTTGTATTTATTACATTTAACTTTACCTTGTGATGTTACAGATCAAGAAAACTACTGAAACAAAGTGTGTTGTGAAAGAAATGAAAATACAGGGAAAAAAGAAAGTGGCATACCATGCTTATCAGTTCTCAAAACACAAACCAACCAACATGAAGACGATGAAATGATGGCTACACAGTATATTTTTTTATTTCTTTATCTCCCACCCTTGTACTTAACAGAAATGGCAGATAATGTCAATCTCATTTAATTCAGTTACATACTTTAAAACCAATAAAGTAACCTAAATCAAGAATATGAAATTATGAAAGTAAAAGCTCTCAGAATCATGTAAAATCTGATATATTAGATAGATAGATAGATAGATAGATAGATAGATAGATAGATAGATAGATAGATAGATAGATAGATAGATAGATAGATAGATAGATAGATAGATCTTTATTTGTCCTCAGAGGGAAATTTGGCTTTTTACTGCAGTTCATTAAATAAATAAATACATAAATAAATAAACACAGACATACTGTGGTATGAACACATATCAGAATGGCTAAAAAAAGAACAATTCAAAATACAGAAAATGTCTGACTTGGCAGTTACAGTCACAGTGAGGGATTTTACAGGCATATTGCTGTTGGTATTGTGGCAAAGGCTAGCATCGACCGACACAGACTGACAATGGAGGCACATGTAGAAATAAATGAAAAAGGGTTTTTATTTTTCTACAACCGTGGGGCACGTCTTCCCCATGTCCCATAGGCCCAACACTGTCCCAAAACAACACACAAAGCAAATCACCCCAACCAACACTAGTCTTCCTCCTCCACTACTCCTCCCAGGCAGCTTCGTCCTCCTCCTCCCGACTCTGGCGCACCTAGAGTAGTGGCTGCAGGCTCCTTTTATAGCACCCCTGGAAGTGCTCCAGGTGCTCATTGACTTACTTCAGGCTGCACTTCCGGGGGTGGCTGCAGTCCCACCCACATGGGCTAGTTAAGCTATGCAGCACCCCCTGGCGGTGGCCATGGAGCCCAACAGGGATGAGCTCTAGTGTTCCACCATTATGGCCCCGATGCAACCCAGGGGGGCTGCCACCAAATGTTCAGGGGGATGTAGTGTGCATCCCATGGCTGCTCCCCTGGATCCAGTATCAAAGGGGTGTAATGGGTCCCGGCCGTCCGCCACAGTATTATAGAGCCATGACATGCTTCAGCTGAATAATTTGATGGCTGAAAGTACGCAGCCAAATTGATGCGCCCACAAATTGTATGTCTCATGCATATACAGTATATAAGTTTTAAAAGACAACTAAGTTATTCCATTTGACAAAAAGATTTCTAATAACCCTAAGCATATTAAAACAAAAGGAAAGTTTTTAGGTGAACAGGCCATTTTACCCAAAAGAACCATTCAAAAATATTCAGACTTAACATCTGAATGTTTCCAAAGTGGTAGTTTCCGCTATATTATTTACTTGTTCTCTGTATTTTCTGATGTCTGTATAAAAGAATGCTTTTAAAAAGTGTGCAACATTTATCCTTAACCAGCTTTCTTCCATTTCCCAACTTCTTATTAAACATATTTTAAAGAAATAGACTGTATCAATATTACTTGCTGCCTTTATTATTTTACACGTTTTTATTGTTACCTATGTCATCCCTAACAAAGAAAAAGATGTAAAACATACAAACTTACCCTGTGCCTATGTTCTAGAACTAGTGAATTTTTTGTTATTTCTTTAAGCCTACTATGTCCTTCTTGTAATATGGAGGCCAAAAGTACAAAAAATTTTCCAGATGTGCCCTCACAAATGCGTTATACAGCTAAGGTCTAACCTCTCCTGGCTTGTGATCCACACAGCAGGCTACATAACCCAACATCCTGTTGGTTTTTAATTACTTCTGCATATGTTCAGGTTGTGAACAGTGAAAGGGTGCATGTATAGCTATTTACATCTACTTGTTCTCGCGACCCACTATCTAGCCGGTATTCGGGTATAATAAATAAGCAGATAATAAAATAACCACTATTATATTTGTGCAATTCAAAATTTGAAATTAAGAAAATAAGATATACCACATACCCTTGCCAGAAAACTATTTTGGTACATATAATCAGAGCAGGAAGACCAGGTACCACACTTTAGTAGTTTTAACTTTATAAATGATGATTCTGAACATATGGGGTGTATTAACAAAGGAGATGAGAACGAGTACAGGAATCAGGTGGAGAACTTTTTGTGCAGAAGGAATTGTCTGCAACTTAACATCAACAAAACCAAATAATCACTCGATATTCAGGGCGTGGATGTAGAGGGGTCCACACCAATAATGTTTCTCATAACACAGAGGAATTATATAGGAAAGAGCAAGGCAGGATATTTATTTTCTTAAGAGACTTGCTCCTTTAATGTGGGTAGTGGCATCTTTCACATAATCAACAACTATGTGGTGGCCACTGAGATTTTCTGTGCTGAGCTATGCTGGGCTAGACTGGGCTAGGCCCATCAAATTAGCAAGCTAATTAAAAAGGTGGGCTTACTTATTGGATACACAGTTGACTGACTGGAGGTAGTAGCAAATGACAGAATGAAGGCAAAATGTAGGGCCATTCCGAACAATGCTGCACATCCTGTATCTGACACCCTGACAATGAGGACTTTCATCCAACAAATTATTCAGCTGAATTCTTTCAGTGTTTTAGTAGCAAAAGAACAATCAAGGAGGAGGTGATGGGCATCAGGAATAGTAAACGGGAATTAAAAAATGCAGGCAGTAAGATAGCAGATGCTCTCAATACACTTTTTTCTGAGGTCTTCTCAAGTGAGGAAGTGGATAACCTTCCAGCCGTAAATGAGACTGCTAAGAAGATACCGAGTGATATAGAAACTGTAGAGGGAAAATAACTACTTACGTTAAATAGGCTGAAATCGAACAAATGTCCAAGACCAGCTAATACTTACCCTTGAGTTCTTAAGGAGGTTAGCAAGTACATATATAAACCCTTAATACATATTTTTGGAAAATGGCAAATATTATCATGTTATATAAAAAAGTTGACCAGGCAGATCTAAGCACCTGTTTAGGACAGTAAGCTTAATGTACAGCATAGGAAAATTGATGGAAGGAATTATTAAGGATAAGATTGAGCAGCACACGGCAACTACAGGGGGTTTTCTGAACAGTTGACATGGGTTCAGAAGAGGGAGGTCGTGTTTTACTAATATACAGTACAGGAATTCTATGAGGAAGCAACAATGACATGATTGAAGTTTTTAAAATTATGAAGGGAATTAATACAGTGGATCGAGACTGTTATTTTAAAATGAGTTCATCAGAAACATGAGGATACAGTTGGAAAAGTTTATGAAGTTTTTCTTTACACAGAGAGGCGTAGACACTTGGAATAAGCTATCAAGTAGTGTGGTGGACAGTAAGAAGAATTAAGTGGGCTAAATGGCCTGTTCTCATCTAGATTGTTATAATGTTCTAAAAAGCAGTGTGTCAGGAAACACTACTGGGGCTCCTTTTTACAAATAGCAATATACTATTATAATGAAAAACTGGGACTGTTTTAAGGCTTTTAATCTAGAGAAATAGTGGTAGCCAGCACCCTCACCACTATCCCTCAACATTCTCCACGGATCCCATGAGCCCTGCCCTGTGCTCAGAAGAAGCGACTCTACAGTGAGCACTGTCTGTTCTCTCCACCCAGGCAATCATTACCAACTGCTTTCCTTTACTCAGCAGAACCATCCCTGCCACGATCCTGCCTCTTCTTTTCCTTCCTTTCCATGTAACCTCATTTTCTTTCTCAATCTCACTCTTCTTTTCTTTTTTGTTTCCCTGTCGTTTTTAACTCAGGCTCTGTTCTACTAATGTGGGTTTTACATCCCAATTACAAATCCTGGAATGCCAATCTGGAGCAGTTGAGCTAATTAAGCAATCAGCTCACCTCCACACCCTGTAGCCGCCCTGTTCCACAGAAGCATCCACAGTCACATAGCCCAAACTGCACTGTTTTCATTATCAAAACTTGTTCATAGCCACAGACCCCTAACACGCATCATCACTAGTACCAAGAAATACAACCACATAATTTGCGTTATTTACAATGACTTCAAGGTTTGCTCAAGATTGATTTCAAAACCTTACCAATTACATATAAAGCTTTAAAAGACTCTGCTAACTTATTTGAACATATCAATACGTGTATACCAAATTATACGTTATGATCAAAAGATGTTGGTCTATTAAAGTCAGACAGCAGTGCAAGACTAAGGTTTTACAAACAGGGCTTCAAAACTGTGGATTTACCTGTCAGTTTGATTTAACAAATGAGCTGTCAATCCCAACATTTATATTCAGACTGGAGACTTTGAACAAAAATACAAGTCTGGCTATCATTATGAACTGATATTGACCCTCCTCTATTTCTCCCATCAGTATCTTCCCGGGGACACTACTATATATTGTATGCCAAGCTGCTACTCTTGCCCATGGGAATCCATGTGCCTCAGCATCCAAGGATGAATTCATTTAATGTTCTTGTTAGACTGCCTACAACTTACAATGGTTACAATATCAAACAAATATGTTGAGGAGCAAGTAAGTAGTCAGTTCATTAGAAGTGTGACTTTGTCAATATAATTAAAAAAAGCCTTTTGATCCCTCTGACGTTGTTCTTTAAGGATGTTGTTGACTGTAGTTTTTCTACTCATCCACTATGAACTAGCTATATTTCAATTATAGTGTAATGAATTATACTGTCATGATGGTTTATGTAAATCAAATTGAAATTCCTGTTCTACTGTCTGTTCAACCTCAATTGTTTGCTCATGTATGTAAATGATATCTATTTTAATTGCTTTTGTCATTGCATTATACCCTGAGATTTGTGCAAACAGTCCGAGCCTTTATACAGTGAACAGAACTTCAGAAATATAAATTGAACAGGGAAAGAATTTTTATGAGTAAGAGTGACAGTCAGGGTTTGTTCCACACTTCCTGGTTGCATCCGGGAGGCTCTTGAACCAAAATCCTTCAATAGTCATGAACCAAAATGAGCCAGGCAAATGAGGACACGCACATTCAGCAAGGGGCTGGTGCAAAAGTGCCAAGTGCTTTTATTAAAAACCAAATAAACAGTGTCTCAGTGCAGTACAAAATTATCTTTTATAAATAAATCATCCATAAAAACAAAATGATATAAAATCCAGCCATAAAACCACTATAAAATAGTCACTAGGTCCTAAATTTTTCACATTTCTTCCCAAACTGAGCCCAGCATAACTCCCTGTCTCCCAAGCTCACCCATAGTGCACTCAACTGGCAGAGACTCCAGCAGTCGTGGTCCTTCTTACTGACCCTTGTACAGGCTGCCTCCATCGGCGTCTGCCAGACCACTTTAGGTCAGTTGTCCGCCCATCTTCCTTCTCACACATATGGCATCCCCTGGATCCCTGAGGAGAACTCGTCTGCTCCTCTGAATAATCAACAGGGACTATCTGCCCTAGAGTGCCAATCCTTTGCTCTTCCACAGGACTAAGGACCACTCTGCCTCTCTCCCACTGGCTTGCTCTGTTCAGACATCCAATACTGCTCCTTCATGGTCTTCACAGCTGATCTTGTAGCTTCTATTATTTCTTCATCTGATCTCCTTTGCACTTTTTTCTAATCTGATACCCCTTTCTGTCTTGCAGATTCCCTTACATCCTGCCCAAATAGGTGCAGTTCTCCACCTTCTCCAAAGTGTGACTGAGACACCTGACTGATCTGCTTGCATTTGCACATGAACGCACGATCAGCCAAGCATGCCAAACAACCCTTTAACAGCACGTGCATGCACACACCCACACCCATTCAGAGCCTGCACACTCCATGTCCCGATTATTTATTTAAAATCATACTTGACTACAGACCCCTTATCACAGTAAGTAAAACAAAGCATGTGAAAAAAGCATTAATAATTTTAGTAATATTTAAAGATCTCTGCTCTTAGAGCTCTTAGAGCCTCCATTAAGTATGTATCACCAAACAAAAATTCTTTTAATTCTCGCGGATACGCCTCTTCATTGGGAAGAAACACAACTTTTCTCTGATGGCAACACAAATTAGCCGATCTACAAGTCTCCAACTTAAAGTTTAAATCCGAACAATATATTCAATCTCTTTTCGCTATTCTGTTATTTTACTGAGTAATAATTTCTGTTTGTTTACAATAATGCGATCTTTACTATCATTTTTTTGAGACTTTCGAATTTTAGTACTTTCATTATCTCTAACCTGCTCTGCATGTGCATCACGCCATCGTTTTTGAATCTCTTTACCACATTCTACTTTGTCATCTACTTTTTGTCTTTTATTTCCGGCCCCGGACGAGGTTAAATTTCTTGGCACAAAGTCTCATCTTGCAGAACTTGAAAGTATCTCTCTGAAAAAGTCACATCTCATCCCAGGATTTTTTATATAATAGAGAGATTTGCTGAAACTACCTATACCGTGTACTTAAGGAATCCTGTTTGCACAATTTCCAAAAATTTGGTTCAAATTCCCACACTTAATGCTGAAGGCTTTTGTTTCCCTCCCACTGATGACTTTTAATTGGCTTTGTATGAATTAAGTGTATACTCTATGTTACTGCCCCCTGTGGAGCAATGCCACCCATCCAGAGTATCTTCCTGCCTCAGATGCTGCCAAGATAACCTCAACCCTGAATTGTGTTAAGTGAGACTGAACATAGGTGGATATGAACACATAACTCCAGTTCTTAAATCTTTACACTGGCTCCCGGTTAAATTTAGGGCAGATTTCAAAATCCTCCTTTTAACATATAAAGCATTAAATGGCCGAGGTCCAGCTTACTTGTCTGAACTTATCATGACTTACAAACCAGAGTGCACATTAAGATCTCAAGATGCGGTCTGCTTATGATTCCAAGGATTAATAAAATAACAGTGGGAGGTCGAGCTTTTAATTACAGGGCCCCTAAACTGTGAAATGGTCTTCCTGCTTCTATAGGAGATGCCCCTTCAGTCTCAGCCTTTAAATCTCGGCTGAAGACTCACTACTTTAGTTTAGCATATCCTGCCTAGAGCTGCTGATTAACTGTACAGACTGCATCTCTGTTGTTAGTCATTAGCATTAAAACATAAGTAACATGATTGTTATAATTTGTTACTAACCCTCACCTATTCTGTTTCTGTTCTCAGTACTCAAATGTGGCAATTGGTGTCACGGCCCACCTGCCAAGTTGTTTGCCTGCCTGTGGTAAAGTCATCCCTGATGGAGGATCACAGGAATCATGGGAAAGAGCGGTCCTTTCATCGGATTGGCTGGCCGAGCAACGTTTCAGCCGTGGAATGGCCAAATGGGGAGGGAGCTTGATGGATGAGGTCTCCAGGACTCTAAAAATTTCCAAATTTTGTTATGTGATAAATTCTGCTCCGTACTTCTAAAATTTTTATTATTATGCTGTATTAAGGAATTGTTCTGTTCTGTGTATTGTACTGTATTGTATTGACCCCCTTCTTTTGACACCCACTGCATGCCCAACCGACCTGGAAAGGGGTTTTCTCTTTGAACTGCATTTCCCAAGATTTCTCCCATTTTTCCCTACAAGGTTTTCTTGGGAGTTTTTCCTTGTCTTCTCAGAGAGTCAAGGCTGGGGGGCTGTTAAGAGGCAGGGCCTGTTAAAGCCCATTGCGGCACTTCCTGTGTGGTTTTGGGCTATACAAAAATAAACTGTATTGTATTGTATTGTATGGACTGAAATCTGGAGATACCAATTTCTGTCTAATACAAATGATGATGTTGTGCCCTGTCTTGCACCCCAAAACATGAGGCTGAGTCTCAGTACATTAGACCAGCTTTATTCAGCTTGAAACAGGAACAGGAGGGGCTATTTATTGTAGAGGGATTTACCACTCTCCTATACACAGTCGCAGCAATCAGGCAGGGTCATTGGCAGGTTATTGGCCAAGTAATACTGTTTCCTGCATTTATAAATCTTCTTGAATCACCCATTGACAACAGGCTTTTATAGCGCGGATGCGGTTGGCTCAGAATTTGTTTTTGGCAACTGTCTCCCACAGATATGGCAATCACGTTTCAGGACGCTCTTCGGTGTGTCGTCCCATTGGGGGGAGCCACAAAAGAGTTTAGAAACCTTACATCTCCCCCCTTAGCTTTGTCCAAACCAGTGTGGGCAAAGCGACCGTCCAAGATGGACTCAGCTAGGCAGGAGAGAGCATCAGCACTGGTGTGTGCAGCCCCGGGATAGTGGTGAACATTAAAAGGAAAAGCTTGCAAACTAATAGAAAACCGAGTGAGCCAGGTGTTCATATCCTTCTGTTTGTATAGCCATTGTAGCAAGGCGTGGTCAGTCACCAGGTTAAACCGTCGACCCCAGAAATAGTAACAGAGGGCCTTCACTGCCCATTTAATCGCCAAGCACTTCTTTTTAATAGTTGAATAATTACAATCCCTGGGCAGCAGCTTTATGTTGAGAAACATGATGGGGTGCTCTTCCACTTCAAAACATTGATTATAAAGCAGCTTTTAGGTCTGCAAAAGCTCTCTCACAGGCGTTGGTCCAGAATAAACAACGATTCTTTCTGCCCTTTGTCAAGTCAGTGAGGGGGGCGGCCCGATGTGCAAAATTGGGAATGAACCGCCTTTAATACCCGACGAGCCCAACTTGTCCATTTGAGGCTTGTGCAAACCCTTCCCAATGGAATATCCCAGATAATGGGCTTCCAACATACCCATCTTGCACTTTTTAGTGTTGGCCGTCAATCCCACCAGCCATAAACTGTCAAGCACCGCCCAAAGGTGAACAAGATGAGATTCCCAGTCATTACTGAAAATTACCACATCATCAAGATAGGCACCCGCATATGCAGCAAGGGGACGCAGGATCTGGTCCATCTTTCTCTGAAAGGTCAGCGGTGCACCATAGAGACCAAAAGAGAGTGCTGTAAATTCAAACAACCCATCCAGAGTGGCCAACGCGTCTTCTCACAACTAGACTTGTCCTAGGGGACCTGCAAATAACCATTTGTGAGGTCAAAGGTGGAGATATATGAAGCCTGCCCAAGCTTTTCAAACATCTCATCCACATGCAGCATCAGGAATGTATTAAACTTGGAAATCTTATTCAAACGCCTAAAATCAATACAGAACCAAACCGAACCATCGGACTTTGAGACAAATGCAACTGGTCTTCACCATGCGTTTTTGCTTGGCTGAATAACGCCTAATTGGAGCATCTGTTGGACTTTCTCGTGTATCACTTTCCTTGTTGCCTCTGGTAGGCGATACGGGGGCCCCTGTACAGTAACACCAGGTGGAGTGACAATGTTGTGATCTGCAACCATCATCTAGCCAGGAGTTGATGAAAAGACATCAGAGTTCCCCTCAATCAGCGATAGCAATTCCAATGTCAGTTAAATCATCCCCAATAGTGACCTCAGTCGGGGGAGTGCTAGAGCTGTGGCCAGGACTTTGTGATGGTCATGTCACTTCTTTAAAAGATTAATATACAAAATTTGTACATGTTTCCACCACCTGCGAATTCTGACTTTATAGTTCACTGGGGACATATGCTCTTCTTTCACTGCCGGCCCTTGCCATTCTGCCTGAAATTTATGTGGATCAGACGGGATCAACACCAGCACGTGATCCCCCTTCTTAAACTCATGGAGTTTACTCGTCATGTCATAATTAAGTTTTTGTGCTTCCTGCTAGCGCTGCTGATGTTCCACTGCAAAAGAGGACAGTCTGGCAATCTGGTTTTGTAGCTAAACGACTTAGTCAACAAACCTCAACCCCACAGATTGTCTCACAAGTGCCCATCCATTCTTCCTGAAAAATGTCCAACGCCTCTTGTGGTCGCCAGCCAAATAATACCTCAAAAGAGCTCATCTCAGTGGACACTTGCGGGGTTTCCCAGACAGCAAACAGGAGGAAATGTACTGCAGTATCTCAGGAAGTTGGATCTTCATGGGTTACCTGCCGAATCATATGTTTTAGGGTTTTATTTAAATCGTTCAGTCAGGCCATTCGTCTGTGGATGATATACTATGGAGTGTAACTGCTTAATTCCAAAACTTTCGCATAGCTTGTTCATGATGCGAGACATAAAGGGTGTTCCCTGATCAATGAGAATCTTGTGACGAATACCAATACAATACAATACAATAACATTTATTGTTGTATAGCCCAAAATCTCACAAGAAGTGCCGCAATGGGCTTTAACAGACCCTGCCTCTTGACAGCCCCCCAGCCTGGGCTCTCTAAGAAGACAAGAAAAAACTCCCAAAAAAAAAACCCTAGTAGGGAAAAATAATGGAAGAAACCTTGGGAAAGGCAGTTCAAGAGAGACCCCTGTCCAGGTAGTTCGGGCGTTCAGTGGGTGTCAAAGAGAAGGGTGTCAATACAATACAATACACAGAACAAAACACAAGTAATCCTCAATACAGTATAACAGTAAAATAAAAATACGTGTGAACATATGTGTGAAGTGCTTTTGCAATAGTTCAGGCATCTGCTCTTTGCCGCACTGCTGCTTCTGGGAATCTTGTGGTGTTATCGATTAAAGTGCGTATATACAAAAAGCCACTTTTATTCCTGGGAAGGGGGCCAACAATATCGAATCCCACACTCTCAAAGGGGATTTCTAAAATAGGCGTTGGTATAAGGAGGGCCCTAGCCAGTCTGTGAACACAATCTATTTGATAGTCGGGACAGACTTTACAAAATTGTTCCACATCCCAGCCCATATTCACCCAATAAAAGCATTTTGAAATACATTCCCTCGTCTTTTTCATGCTGAGGTAGCCCCCCCAAAACATGACTGTGAGCAATTTTTAAAACCTTCTCCCTATGCTCAGTTGGTACTACCAACTAGGGAATCCATTCCCGGACGGGTTTATCCATTCCCGGGAATTTGGGAATCCCACATGTCATTCCCGGGCCTGGGGATGACACAGTGCACGGGCATCTCACATGTGAACGATTTTAGAACGACCGACACTTATTTTTAATAAAACTACTGCAATATATTGACACCAATAAAAGACTAATCTTATCTACAAGCAGTTCATGCTGTCATATAAGTATATGTATCTAGTTCAGGGGTGCCCAAGCTTTTCGGCTTGCAAGCTACTTTTAAAATAAAGACCAGGTCGAAATGATCTACCTATATTAAAAATTATATATATATATATATATATATATATATATATATATATATATATAATGGATGGCGGCCATTTATCCCGGCCAATACCCCCAAGCCCAGGTGGAGCCCTCCTTGCAGCGAGGAGGTCCCCAGAAGACCAGCAGGGCATCATGGACATTGGAGTTTTATGCAAAGCCCTGCTGGATGCCGTGGGGCCACAGGAGGGAGCTGCAGGGAGGACCGAGGGCTTTTCAGCCCTGTGACCCGGAGGTTCGTCACAGGAAGAGCGACGGACTTCGGGTTGAAGAAAGGGACGATTTACCCTGACCGGAAGGAAAAGGACTTGTGGACTATTGGGCAGAAACACTTCCGGGTCAGGAGGTATAAAAGGACTGTGGGAACTCCCAGACAACGAGCTGAGCTGGGTGGAAGGGTGGCAGCGTCTGGGAGCTGGAGGATTGGTTATTTGTTTATTATTGTATTATTGTGAGATTTATGAGTATTGTGGAGGAGAGTGTGCTTTGTGCACTGTGGAAGAAAATAAAGTCAACATTTGGACTTTTACCTGGTGTCTGGAGTCGTGGACAGGGGTTCAAGGGAGCGAGAGCGCCCCCTATCGTTCACAGTGGCGTAGTCGGCAGGATACTCTAGCGTCGTTTGCAGAGGACCTGAATCAAAAATTTCTGTGGGAAACGAACCCCGAGAAGACTGCGGAATCAGGAATCACCACAGCATCGCCAAAACCGAAAAACCGAGTCCAAAATGGGAAAGAAGAAGGGCAAGCAAAGCGACAACGCCAGCGGAGTGCCGTAGGTGCAATGGCGGCCTTCGGGAGGAGTTAAGGAGAGGCCTTACAAGTCGGAGAAACCTCCAGGAAGCAGCGATCCCTCTAAGGTACGTGCGGGAGCGACTTTAAAATCCTTTTATTGTTTCTCACCTTGTCCCGTGCATGTACCTTGGAGATGACCACCTGGAGGCTCCGAGGGAAAAGGAGACTGCCCGAAGGCACGGCCTTCTCTTGTCGAAGCCAGAGCACCTAGAAATCGACTTCCGCATGATGGCAGCCGACGAGGGACACGGTAGCAAACCCGGTGCATCCTGGGAAGGAGGAGCTCCAGCGTCCTGCAGTTTGCACCTTCAAGCCCGAAGGAGCGGACTTGGTTTTCCGAAGGGAAGGGGAGGCGGCGAGGCATCGCTCAACACACAAGAAGGTAAGGAGGGTCGGGAATTAGCTGATCGGGATGTCGATAAAATATTAAAGGCAGACCGCAGTTAGCGAAGAAGGCAACTCGACCCTCCGAGAACTCCAAATCCCAGAAGCCTCCGCGAGACCGTCAGAACACGTGCCTGAAGCGGGCGTGCTCATTGGCTCCCGTCGGCAGGTAACACAAGCGAGGAAGTGAGTGTTCTGCGGTCGAAATAAATAATTATATTGACTTACGGGGCTCGAAAAACTAATCGAGCCCGTGGCGAGTATCTTACAGGTCCTGGCGACCATTGAAAAGATCGTCGGGGATTTGGGAGCGGCAGCCAGAGAGCCGTTGGAGAAGGTGAGGGCCTACGTGCGGCGATTTGGTGAGGAGCCTCCGTAATGAATGATGCGGCGATACAGGTAAGCGAGACCCGTATCGTATATAATAGAGGGCGCTGTGTGATCCGGGCCCGTTTAATAAGTAGCGGGTGCCAATACGGCGTACCCTACAAAGAGGTCGATGCGTTAACGAGTGGTGGCGGAAGGGCTAATCGATCCGGGGCAGCTAGACAGTGCTGACTCGGGCGAGGCAGCCCTGAAGACGCCGCCGCCGTAATTTATAAAAGTAAAGGGGTGCAAACAGTAAAGGGTCTCTCTTTACTTAATAGAGACTCAGACTGTGGACAAGCCCCAGATTAAGCAGGAGATCCCGATAATAAAGCGGGGTCTCCTGACAAGAAAGGAAAGAGTCAAAAAGAGAAAAGCACCAGTAGAGGCGGCAGGGGTTTCTCTCCCAGCAAAAGGGGCGGACCTAACAGTTCCTTATTGTTTTCAGTCCCGTAGGGGAAGAATACCAGGAGGACAGAGGCAATGTTACGGGTGCCGAAGGTTGGGCCATATTTGGCGGAACTGTCCTTGGAGAGAGGGGACAAGAGGTCAATTTGGAATAATATTCCCCTAGGTTCTCCAGGGACCAAGATGTTCGTTTTAATCAAGGCTCAACCAGGACGTCCTCTTGGAGGAAGACTTCCCTCTCGGGGCAGGCCGCTCGAATAATAATTACGTCGCTGGGGAATACTGTAATGGATGGCGGCCATTTATCCCGGCCAATACCCCCAAGCCGCCAGGTGGAGCCCTCCTTGCAGCGAGGAGGTCCCCAGAAGACCAGCAGGGCATCATGGACATTGGAGTTTTTATGCAAAGCCCTGCTGGATGCCGTGGGGGCCACAGGAGGGAGCTGCAGGGAGGACCGAGGGCTTTTTCGTGCCCTGTGACCCGGAGGTTCGTCACAGGAAGAGCGACGGACTTCGGGTTGAAGAAAGGGACGATTTACCCTGACCGGAAGGAAAAGGACTTGTGGACTATTGGGCAGAAACACTTCCGGGTCAGGAGGTATAAAAGGACTGTGGGAACTCCCAGACAACGAGCTGAGCTGGGTGGAAGGGTGGCAACGCGTCTGGGAGCTGGAGGATTGGTTATTTGTTTATTATTGTATTATTGTGAGATTTATGAGTATTGTGGAGGAGAGTGTGCTTTGTGCACTGTGGAAGAAAATAAAGTCAACATTTGGACTTTTACCTGGTGTCTGGAGTCGTGGACAGGGGTTCAAGGGAGCGAGGGCGCCCCCTATCGTTCACAATATATATATATATAAATATATATATTGCATAGTTTTATTGTAAAATAATGCAAAGAGTACGCGACACATGTTTTGCCCTTTACGTTGCGCCACGGCGTGTGGTTCGTTTATTTGACAGCATGTAGATTGGGGTAATTATATTCATGGCATTCGTAGTCTGAATCACAATCTGATTGTATGGGTGGTTACCTACCAGGTAACACTTGTATCGGCAAACATCCGCCACGGTGCCCTCTTCAGTTGTGAGAAGCAGATCATAGAATGTTGCAAAGTTATACCGTCAAATAATGCAGAGTACGCGACACGTGTTTCACCCTAATTCTGGCCTTATCAGGCGTATACACTCATTGCACGTCAGAGGCGAAGCCACGGCGTGTGGTTTGTTTATTTGACAGCATGTGGATCGATGTAATTACATTCATGGCATTCCAAGTCTGAATCACAATCTGATTGTATGGGTGCATGTGGGATGACCAGTGTGTTAGAAAGAAAGAGATCTCAGACTGGCCACTCTGTATGTCAATCAAGTGTCAAGCAAATGTCATAGGGAGGATATATCATAGACTAACGTGAATGATCTACCTGATCAGATACTGATACACTTGTTCTAAACAATGCCCGCGTTTGCCGTTGCTCTAAAACACTGCCAATTTCAGCTTTTACTGATGCATCCAGTTTCTTGTCATCATTCTGTGATGGCAAGTTTCTTGGCACAGATAATGCAGATGGAACAGACTAACGCATTGCAATTTCAAGTTCCTTTTCAAAGCTGTTGTCTGACAGACGTCAATGAAGTCTGCCCTCTCCCGGCATTCGTGAGCTGCTGACTGCAGACTCCTCCCAGTCCACTATACTCAGTCTTTGTCGGAGCCGGGAGAGTAACGACTGCTGCTGGTTGACTGAATCAATCTGCAAAACACTACACCGTGGGCCAAAAAACCATGCCACTTAATTATTTTCAACTATAACTGTTATTTCTTGATCGATTTTTACACTTTTACATGGATTCCCTACTACCAACTGCTCGATATATCCATCACCCATGCAATCAGAAATCACTCGTGGGCTTGTCAGAATGCAAAATCCAAGTTGTTATTGGCTCATTGTAGGTGAGCAAACTCCACCTGGACGTCAGTGTCCGCTTCCACCGTGTTTGATACTTGCCTCCCACTGCTACTGTGTCCGATGCAATATTGCACTCACCTCCCACTGCTATTTTGTTTTCATCCAGGTCCATATTGAGTGTCCGGTCTGGGGAGGCTGTTGGTGCGTACAACGGCGTGGAAAAGTTCGCCAGCTGTCCCGAGTCTTCACTTGAGGATTCACCCCCCAGCTTGCCCGACAACTCTGGTTCAATTTAAAACATGTTTCCTTGACTGACATTGTCTGCAGCGAGCCCCTTTCTATCCACTATGAGGATAGGCACTCTGCAGGTGGCCAAGACCTGTGGGAAGAGGGCATTCCTTTATCCTATTAGGAGTGGCCAGGGTGAGGTGTCTTATATGGTAGTCCTAACCTTAAAGTTCTTCTCTTTAAATTTCAGAGGGAGTAATAAAGCCTTGCATGTTTTAATGTTCCCATGTATGCAGCAGATGTTTACTTTGTCTGTGGTCTTATAAGGGGTCTGCTGGAGTAAGTCATGGTGAACTATGCAAAGGTCGCTTTCACAGTCCAACAGTGCTGAGAATTTCTGTCCAGCCAATACAGACCTTAAAATTGTCCTCTTTTAACATCCTGGGGGAAACATGTGAGCCACATACCTGGGCCAGACCGATAGCCATTGTTTGCGCAGGTGGGAGGTGACACTCCAGGGGCCTCATGTATAACGCGTGCGTAGATCTCGCACTATAACATGGCGTAAGCACAAAAGCCGAAATGTGCTTACGCACAGAAAAATCCAGATGCAGGAATCTGTGCGTACTCCAACTTCCACGTTCTTCCGTTACATAAATCCCGATCATCGTGAAAACTAACGCTCGTGCACGCGCATTATGTAACGCCCCAAATCCTCCCAGAATTATGCCTATTTAAATATGCAAATCAATATAAATCGCCCTTAAGCGCAGCCTTCTGTGAAAAGACAATGGGAAAAGCAGGGGGAAAATATAAGAATTTCAGCGAATACCAAGTGGAGGCAAAGGAAAAACATACTATTTGTTCAAATAAGCCGTGGTATAATCAACAAAAGGAAGTTGATTGAGTGGCATAGCGTGTTGGAGAAACTTAAAAGCTCACATCCACAAAATAGCACAGTGCCGGAAATAAAAAAGAAGTCGCATATCAAAGTCGCCGTGGAAAGCCGAGTTGTAAGCCCACTGTCTGAGTGTCATATGAAAGCTTATTAGGGTACAGAGAAAAAAGGCACACAGTGAGGAAAAAGCACGAAATGTCAACTTCAATCTCGACATTTCCACTTTAATCACGTAGTTTATTTTGTCATTAAAGTAGAACATCATAAAATTCATCTTAAAATTGTTTAATTAACCAGTTTCTAAAATCACATCGTAATTAAAGTAGCACGTTAAATGCTTTGTTTTGTATTTGATTTTCTATGTGCTCTATGTGTGTGAATCACTACTTGCTTCTTAAACCTCCTCTCTTCCTCCAACTGGACACAGAGTCCATTACATTCGTGATATTACAGCTCTCTGAATAACTAAAATACTGAGATGTATACGTGATGTCATTTTCATGATGATAGGAGCTAAAGCACGTTTGTGCTCATGACACAAGCATTTAACTTTTGCCGAAATTTGTCGCTGCGTTTTTAGCTGTGTTGTTATTTTCTCTTTCTGTTTTATATTCAATATATATTGGCGTAGCCGTCACTGCAGTCAGTGCTTTTCTTTCCCCAAGTAACCGATCGCGATACAATCAGCTCTGTAATAGACGTTAAGCCATCTGTAAGCTTAGCGCCGATTCTTCAAAACGTTTAAAGAACATTGAAATATCTTCGTAGTACTCCCAGTGAAGAATATAGATTATTTAAATGAAGTTAAAGTTTTATCTGTATAATTTAACAAACATATTTTGCTGCATTTCACCTTAAAAATGATATCGTCATCATATGTAAATACGCGCTTTATAAAGTGGCTCAGGTTGTGCGATATTATAACTAACTAACAAGTTTACAGTGGGGTGATTGTACTTATAAGTACAAACAGTTCTACAAGGAGCAATTGATTGGCTGCATTTAAAGTTCTTGGGATTAAACTGTTTTGAACCGCGAGGTCCGTTACAGGAAAGGCTTTGAAGCGTTTTGCGTGGCAGAGACAGCGTGTGCTTAAAGCTGTATACCGATAATTCTCTTTCCGATCAGCTGCTGCTGTGATTCACACTCAGATACAGTGATATAAATACTCTGAGTGGTGCAGTGAGAGAAATATGGAAAAAGATGATCCGCTGTGGCAACTCCTAACGGGAGCAGCTGAAAGAAGAAGAAGAAGAAGAAGAAGAAGTGAGAGTAACAACGCTAAAGCAGTTATGGCATTTGGAATACTATGGCTGTTCCCTGGACCATTATATTGTTACGAGTTAATTACAATCAGATGCATTACACTAATAAACAATATGCGGTTAGTTTCTGTGTATTTATAAAGCCACGTCATGAAAATAATGAGTAATCACAAGAACAGTAGCACTGCTTTGGCGCTGGGTGCCGCCAGTTTGCAAAACCGAGCGGAGAACTTGCGTACGACAAGGCATGAGGTACCGTGGAAAAGTGCGTGGCTTTACGCCAAGTGTAGGTTTTATACATCGCGATTTGAACGTGGAAAAATTCTTACGCAACATTTCTGTGCGTACACACCATTTATACATGAGGCCCCAGATGTCCTGGTTGATCACAATGGAAACAACTGCATTTAGTCTGCACTATGGTGTTCACACTCTGGCATCTTCTACCCATGGCGCTGACGACCCTGAAGGTCTGTGCTGGTTGGATCGAAATCAGGGTCAAGCTTGGGTAGCCCCATTGTTTCCAGGTGGCTTGAGCACCCTCTAGTATGCGGGTCAGATCCAGCAGTGAGTGGACGTTGTTTCGTAGCACTTCATTACAAAGCGTCTATCCCTGACAGGACTGTATCAATAGCTAGCTTCTCCATAATGTGCTTGAAAGGGTTTCTGCGGATCCAGCTTTGAATTAGGTCCACTAAGCCCTGGATCTGTCCTTGTATAGGGCGATCCGGATCAATATGTCACCGCCGTGCAGGGAGATTCTGTATGGCTTGAAGGGCTTCTCCGGTTAAAAACAGGGCCAAAATAGCTGCCCAGGCTTTTCAGTCCCAGCACATCAATGTTACCATACATACAGTATAAAGCAGAATAGGATACACTCAGGGTCGTCTATGGGAGCCATCATTGGCAACACATCTCGTGGTTGCACCAAGGCCAGGGTGGCCACTGGAGCCTCATCTTGCTCCAGGGGTTGTCATACTTCTTGGGGATCCATCGGTGCAAGAACCCCACTTCTGGTACCATGTAACATATGAGTTCCTGTCTTGCAACCCAAAACACGAGGCTCAGTCTCAGTACATTAGCCAAACCAGCTTTATTCCGGCTTGAAACAGGAACAGCACAGTTATTTATTGTAGTGGGATTTACCACTCTCCTATACACAGTCGCATCAATCAGGCAGGGTTGTGGCCAAGTTGTAGCGGCCGACCCTTTACAAAGCCGGCAGCCACACTATCAGGGCCTGTTACTGAGAAGAACCTACCTATACCAAGCCATACCTCTGACAAATACTATTTTCCCTCCTCCCCAATCAATGGTTTAAAGACTAGTAAAGAAAAGCAGATGTGTAAAATAAGTGTAGAAAAATATTATATAAAACACAATGACAAATACAATCACACAAATCCCTGACGTAAAATATATCCATATATATTCCTCCACCAAACCAGCAAAGTCAAAACACATATACAATAGCAAAACCTCCTTTGCCCCTGCAAACGTATATCAAACTCAAAACACAAATAATATCAATGGATGATTACTAAATGTCAATGAACGTGAAGCTGAGTTCGGGTAAATCACTGTCCAGAATTCTGAAGGCTGATCAAAAATGGATGTGTTTGAATCTCCCGAATAAAACAAAATAATCTCACTGTACTTCCTCGGTGAATGGTGGATAATAATGTTCAAACCCGGGGTTTCTGGCGATGATTGGGCTGTCGTGATTCAAGGTTAGTGGCCAAATAATACTGTTTCCTGCATTTATAATGTTCCTTGCATCATCCATCGACAACATGCTCTTCTAGCACGAATGCGGTCGGCTCGGATTTGCTTTTGTTGCGAGCTGCTACAGCGTTGGAAACCTTTGGTTGCCCCAGCAAATGATAAGCTGTCTTCCATAGACACGGCGATCATGCTTCAGGAAGCCCTTCAGCATGTCGTCCAGTTGGGGGGAGTCCAAAAAGAGTTTCGAAATCCTACAATGTTTAAATGTATTTACTACTTATACTGTCAGAGTAACCAGTATATATTTGATTTTAAATGTTAGTCATGCAAGAAGTGGATAAAGAAGACTTTCTACATTTTGACAGACTAGAAAGCAACTTTAAAACATTTTGTTTCAGTTAAGATAATCATGGAGGCAACAATACATACACCAACATATTAAGATTGAAGTGTTTAAAGAGAATAAAAAAATGAATTTTTCTGTTAAAAATTTACTAAAAATTAGTTTAAGACAGTGTGGTTGTTTGCTGTAAAACCCACATCATCACTTTATTTTCATGTCCTGGCAAATGCAGTATTCTTTATTTCTGCTGAAAGCTGTGAGCTTTTTGCAGATCACAGATGCCACCATGTGGCTTACTGAGCTCAGTTACTGTTCGAGTAAGTTTATAAACCTTTTGAAATTAACTGGATTTGTGCATGAATATATTCCAAAATGTTCTGATCTTCAGATAAGTCATCATAGTAGAATAAGGCAAATATACTGCACACTAAATTGAGCGTCAGCACAACTTTATTAATCACATAGTCTAAATATTCAAGCTTACAGATGAAAAAAGTATGTGAAGCTCTAGCAGTGGGTTCTGTTTTTAATTCAGATGTGGGTCTGAGGTGTTATTTCCTATTAAAAAAAGACCTGCTATTGCAATTATGTTAATCGTATACCTGTATATGTGCAGGAATGACTGATGTAGCTTTGGGGAAGAACTCTATTACTTTAAATAAAAATAATGGTAATAGTTTAGGAATATACTGCATACATAATGTTGTAAAATTCGGTCAAGATCAATCACATTTCCACTCTACAATGACTTTATGATGGCTTATATTCTATTTAAAGTTAATATTTGGTATGGCTAAATTACCAAAATTATTAATAAAGTTGTTGTTACACTCTAACTAATGCTGAAGTCAAGACAAACCTAGCATAGTAGCCGATAAATGTATAATTTAACTCTTTTTGTTCAGAGGAATAATTACTTTCATTAATTACATTAGATGTTTCTTTTTATGTCTAACATTCTTAGATCTTGCCTGTGTTCTCTTTTTATTCATTATGTGAATGAACAACATTTGTCTGTCATGTAGAAAAGTTGTTTGGATGATAGCAGTGCTCCTCAGTTTCCTTTTTAAGTATTATTTTGCCTTCCCCTGACCCTCTACCTCGGTCTTGTTTACATTTTATTTTATGTTCTTCATTGTTCTATGGTCCATTACACTAGTTTATATTCTGTGTTTGTAGGTGTGGTGCCTTGTTATGCATTCGGACTCTCAGAGATCTGTTTAAGTCTCCTGCTTGCCACAAACCTTTCCTGCGCCATTAGCATACTTTCAGTTGCTGTGTGTTTTTTGGCCCCACTATGGTGCTCCTTATCATCCGAATTTGGTGAACTATTTTTCTTTTGAGTTATTTTTTTCTCTTCTATGAGACTTTTTGTTTTCAGTTAATTGATTAGCTGCTTAACAGGAATTTTGACATTTTCAAACAGTTTATGCTAGAGTTTTACCTCATGTATTTTGTCTTTAGTCAGTTGGTTTTTTCCTTTTTCTTTATTTTTTCAACCATATACTGTATTCTTTATTAATTTGTCTTACTTTTGATTAGTTAGTTAGTTAGTTTTCAATTTAGTTTTAAAAATAACTAAGATCTGAGGTTATGCATATTGCTAATCCAGGTGTCGTTTTTTTGATAACAATTTGCCCCTCCTTCCATTGGCATACGATCTCACAGGATAGTATTGATGAACAGAATAATTGTAATTGAGCTAAAATACTCAGTGAATGGTTAAAGTTGTCAGACGCTACAAACTTTTGAAGGGAATGGAAATGGCGCCCTGATTTTAAAAAAAACTAGCTTCATACAATAACACAGGCTAAATCCAAGTTTTCTTAATCCGCTAGTGTCCTGCTAGGTAGCCTGCCATACATTAAAGATTTCAGTATTTATCTACATTTAAGTAAGTTTTTTCAAAGCACAAAGAACCAACTTCATATGCAAAGAACCTGTCCCAGAATTAAATGTTGCTTTGTCAAGCAGATGTTCTACAAAGAAGCACACAAACCAATAAAGAACCATAAAATGCCATTAAAGAAACATTATTTTAAAGAGTGTACAAGTGTCTTCGTCATAATATATATGCACATTTAGAATTACACAGAGTATATTCTAATATTAATAGCAACAGTTTACTAATATTAATATTATAGGGCAGCATGGTGGTCTATAAATATTTTATGATTCACAATGTTGTACTTTTGGGAAAATTAATTGTGCTGAAAGAACAATGAAAGCATCCTTGGAGTAGAAATCTGCCAGTGGAGCAGTAAACGAATGACACCATCTTAGAGCCTTGTCCCCAACATCATCAAAGCAGTGGGAAAGCTCTTGGGAAAGAAAGGTTATTGAAAAGCCTGCAATAAAGTTGAAAAAATACTTCAGGATTACTTGCAAATATTAAACAGCATTACATTAAAGGAAATTGGTTTTTATCCTAAGGAATGTCACTCCAAGAATTGAACTGTTTTAAAATGACAAAAGATTCTTGTTACATTTTGCTGTATCAATGTTTTTTGTGTAAATTATAATGTTGCATTGTAATTTCACAAGCAAATAATTAATTATGCCCAGATAACTACCTTTAAAAATAATTTTCTTAGGTGGACTGACACATTTGTGTGACGATGTAGATGTTTTCATCCATACTGATTTTAAATAGGCTTAGTATACAAGTAATTATTGGATTTCTGCCTCTTCTAGTTGTTTCTCCATGACATTAAAGAATGTCCATTTCATATTTGTGGAAAATGAACACACAATGACCTTCATACTGTACATCAACATTTCTTTCCTACTAGAACAGCAGAGTACGTTTATCACTGATATTAGGTCAGCTTCACAATAGTTGGTTGTGCTATGACACCAAGGTGCACCAGTAAACAAAGGACTCTAACAACCTATTAATTTTCATCCATACAAACTTCCAGTATACTAATAAAACAATTAATACAATACAATACAATGCAATACAATTTATTTTTGTATAGCCTAAATCACTCAAGAAGTGCCGCAATCGGCTTTAACAGGCCCTGCCTCTTGACAGCCCCCCAGCCTGGGCTCTCTAAGAAGACAAAATAAAAACTCCCAAAAAACCCTTGTAGGGAAAAAATGGAAGACACCTCAGGAAAGGCAGTTCAAAACGAGACCCCTTTCCAGGTAGACTGGGCGTGCAGTGGGTGTCAAAAAGAAGGGGGTCAATACAATGCAGTACAATACACAGAACAGAACAAATCCATCCATCCATTTTTCAACCCGCTGAATCTGAACGCAGGGTCACGGGGGTCTGCTGGAGCCAATCCCAGCCAACACAGGGCACAAGGCAGGGTGCCAACCCACCGCAGAGAACAAATCTACAATACAGTATAAAAATAAAAATTTTAGAAATACATGAAGATGTCACAGGGAACTCCAATGAATTAAGAATCCATAAGTTACTCCTTCTTGTGTGATTTTCAAGATTTAAAATTTTTGCTCACCAAGGTCAGCCTGGGCTCAAGTAAAGGACTCCAAATCAGACCTTCTATGAAAAGCAACCATATCTGTTCACACAAGCTTTTCAATTCAAGCCAATATCACTGTCCGCAACTGGCTACATTTTGTTTCTGATTTTGTTAGCGATGAGCACTGCTCCACTTGTTTCTCACATTAAATGTCTACTGCCATGGTAGCCTGATGTTTTTTTAGCAAGTTTTCCATTCATGTAAGAGGCTTCTCCAATTGTTTTATTTTATTCCTCCAGTGTGTCCTTAGCCTATTCCTTGATAAGCAGTATTAGTTGACCATTCCAGGATTTGTTCATATATTCCAGGAAAGCAAATTCTTGGCACCATCATCATTTGACAGTTTTTCTGCTATCCTAAGGTCAGCCATGGCCAGGCCTGCACTAGGTACTGTGCCTCCCACAGAGACCTGCACTGACCCATACGTGGTGTTTCATTCTGCAGCCCCATATTAGTGTAACTGTTTCTTTATTTTTTAACCTTGGCTTCAATCGTTCATAACCTGCAGAATTAATGGCAGCTGATTCTAAAGTTTTCCACTAAAAATTATTAAGCTAAAATAACCAACTTATTAAAAGACTACATTTCTTGGACTTTGACAAGAGATTAAAATCTGTTTGCTGTTAAAATTATTTTCATAACTGATAACAAAATGCACATGAAATTACAGACTATTGAATCTATATGACAAATACATACAATGATAAATTAAAGAAACTGATTATATTTCTTGTTTGTGAAGTGTGATTTTATTTTTGCAGTTTACCTTAAATTTCTTGTCAAGAAGGATTATAGATGATGTATTTGTTTTAAAAAATTGTAAGTGCACTTTTTATTTTATTTGGACTTCTGATCTCTGTAACGGTTCAGCCAACCACATAAAAGACAAAGTGTCAGTAGAAACTGCAGACTGAAGGCTACACTAGCAAAAATAAAATTTGCCACTGCAAAAGTAAAGTCTAACAAGATTAAAAGGTCAGAACGTTTAATGGTAAAATCATAATTTTATGGACTTTCCATACAGTATGTATAAAAATGAAGCTCTTGAACTATTAGTTATCATTAAGCATGCACATCTCATGGGGATGGTCAGTCAAAATGACATTGGACAGAGGGGGTCTAGAGGTGTCCCCCTTGGCCCTGACAAGCTTTAATAAGTCATAAGCTTAAAGTGAAATTACTGAATTGAAGAGAGGGAGAAACAGGAAGAACACAGTCAACAAAAAGCTGCAGCCATGTACCTTAAGAGACTGAACACCACACACCTTGGGTAGGTCGACCAGCATTGTCTGTGACAGCTCCTGACCTAGCCAGGTTGTATGGTGATTTGCCGCACCCATTTACTTTTATTTGGTTTTGTGTTTTGGCACATTAAGAATATTTAAGACCATAATGACTGACCAGAAGTTTATTACCTACTCCCTTTGCCTGCACTGAATATTTCTTCTATCCTGCTGCCTGGGATATAAATGAATAAAGAGAAAATATCCTCTAATAGACAAAGTGAAGCACAGCAGCAGGCGGTTCTGGGTGTGAATTTGTATTCCTAGGGCCAAGCATTTTGTGTCTGTGGGTTGTGTCTCCTTCTAGGCCACGTGATTGCTGGGATAAGAGAACAAAATTGGGGTACAGGGCATATCTGTGGGCCTACAAAAGAAAGTTAGCACAAAGGGTATTTCTGTGATGATATTTTCTGTAAACCGGTGTATCTGTCTTGCTTCATAACAGATAAACCATTTGACAGATTCATTGGTTGGATCTATTAGACTAGATGGAGACTCAAGTTCTAGATGGACGTACTAGATATAAAAACAGCCTAGTGTTGCTGTCATCTGTGTAAACTGATAAATCATTGAAATCTCTAAATATTACTATGCATCTGCCATAAGAGAAACATTCCATTGTACTAAACTGTTTGTATTTCCTCTAATCATAATTTTTTAAGTTTACATTACAAACTTTTAGTTAGGATGATAAAATGTACTAATTACCATTAAGTGAGAACCTGCTGTGGTACCAAATCAAGCAAAATGCGCAAGTCGTAAAGTACCAGTTTAAACCTGTAAGACTGTCCTTTCTGAGAACACACTCCCTCCAGTTAGTGTTCAGGTTTCTGCTGTGTGGTTTGTTTGATGGGGCGGCAGAAATGGGCTTTTACAAAAATCAAACTCTATTGCCATTTCAAGTACATGGATCCCACACAATATTGTATATTGCCAGAGGTAACTATCTTTTAGACTTTGCACATAACCCTTTTTGACTTAAAAATGATTTTAAAAATACAAGTTTGATGCTACAGACAGAAGACTTTATAGGACAAGAAAAATGAATTTGAACAGGAAACAACCACGCAGGTTATGACCAGACATAAAATGTACAAATAGGTTTACGTCTAAAACAAAGTGACGGTTGCATATTTTCCACAACTGAAACGTAAAATTCACGTCATCAGTTAAAGCAGAGACGTAAACAGCCCAATAATTGTTTTGCAGTGAGGATGTATGCATATTTTTTTGAATGATTAAGGTGTGATTTGTGAAGCTGGCTGGGATCAGACTTAACGTCATTGTCAGAAAGAAGAGCCTTTAGATATTTGGCTGGCTGATGTCAGTAAAACAGTTCCCCTTGCTGTCTGTAGCTTGGCAAAAAAAAAACCATATGAACTTATGGGCCTGGGAAACAGCAAACGTACAGAAAGGCATTTCCAAATTTAGAAGAGCCTTGGGCGTCACAGACGCTTATCATATTAAAGGCAGTGCCAAAAGCATCTTGCAACAAAAATCCCTAGAGAGAAGCAGACAGTAATGACACACAGAAAGCCTATGTGGATCCGTAAGCTTTGAAATGAGTTCCCAGTGGGAAGATTGCAATCTTGACAGCAATAGTTTGTTTTAAAATCTTAGATTTATGCCCAAAAGTGCAGTGTGAAACATACTAAACTGAACAGGCCCCTATTAAATGTCAATTTCTTCAACCAAGAATTATCTTCCGATAATAAAATGTGTCCATTTACAACAGCATTTTTGTTAGGGTGTTTTACTTATCTAAGTTTTTCAATAATAAAAATTCAGTCTCACTGCAAATTTAATAGTGAAAATATTAACAGTTAAACTTCCTTTAATGATCTCTTAGGCACAGCCATCAGCAGTGTGTCTGTCTGTCAACTTCATCCTATGAAGTCAAAAGATGGATTAGGAGAGCACGGAGGTTCATGAGGTCACTGGAAAGGGCTGTGAGGTGCGCCCGATATTTTTGCAAAATGACAAAGGTCCAAGCCTTTATACTCCTGGTGCTTGCTGTTTTGCTATATGATTGTGAGATATGGACACTATCCAGTGACCTAAGATGAAGACTTGACTACTTTGGTACTGTGTCTCTTTGGAGAATCCTCACAGAGAGAGTGAGGCACGTTACCTGCATTGTGAGGGAGCGTCGGCACTACGGCCATGTGGCACAATTCTGCGGAGGGTGATCTGGCACACAAGATTCTCATTGTTGTAGGGGACCACCTACGTCACACCTGGCAGCTACAGAACATGAAAAGTACAACATAAAACAATTCATTTTGATACTGAAACTCTCTTAATTGGCCACTAAAATGCCAATACCCTGAAACAACATGAAAATTATTAGGAATATTACCTTTCAGTTTTAATTGTTAAGGTTAATGCTTTGTTCTGATATTATGTTTTTTTTTTTCTACATGTGATGTTTTGGGTAAGCTGAGATGGCACAGAGTATTATTTTAAATAGCGTACAAGTGTCTTCTTCATAATATATATGCACATTTAGAATGAATTTACTAATATTAATATTATAGGGCAGCATGGTGGCTTATAAATATTTTATGATTCACAACGTTGTACTTTTTTGGAAAATTAATTATGTTAAAAGAACAATGAGCAACAACATGGCAGCAGAAAGACTTACCTGATCTCCATGCTTCGAGTCAGTGAAGATTAGCAATGACTGATGCAAAAACACTTTCAAGTTGCAGTGCATTTCTAATGTCTTGTATTTGTGTAATTGCACTTGTTTAATAATCACAATACATAAGACGGATATTGTTTTTTTAATTTCATGCTTAATGCCTAATGAATTCTGAATGTATAAACATAAATGCCTGTCAATTTCATTGAAATATTAAATCATATCATATAACAGGAGTATTTATTATAACATTTAATCAATGATGAGGGTGAAGACTTAGGCATTTCTGGAGTAGATTTATTGAGGCCATGGAAAAACATATTAAAAATGAATACAGTCACACTACAAGAGACTCCTAAATTATTGTTAAAGTCCATTCTGTAGTCCAGTGTCTTCATTCTAAAACACAATGTGCAGTATTACTGTTGGCAAATGAAAATGTTGACCCCGAAATAAACTCATGAAGATGTCCTAATGCTGCTTCAGTCTGCCAATGGATATTGCTTGAGTATCAAAACTAATGAAAATCCATCATTCTTACCCAGGCAGCACGTAATGTTTTCCAAAATAAATGTTGTGAAAAATATGAATGTCTGGATGGCTGTTTAGTTTCTTGACAGACAAGGCTGCCAGATTAGACAAACACTTTTACAGACCAATTATAGTCAAAAACCCTGCCCAATCCTACAAAATTTAGCCCAATATTGGCCAGTCTATTTCAAGTCGGGAAATAAGCACCCAAATACCCTCCACTTCCTCCAAGCTATAAACATCCATTAACATCACTCCTCTGGTTGCCGTTATGATTTCCTGTCACAATGAAGAACAAAAATTAAAGCAGGCATCAGAAAACCACAAACCAGACCACCCCTTCCCCTGACGTCTCTAGGTAGGCCTCACCCAAGGCAACCCAAAGCAGAAGTTAAGAGGCAGACCTTCAAAGGCCAAAAATGGGGCACAGGCTTTTAAAGTCCCAAAATATTAAGAGTGGCAGCAGGATAACTGTCAAACCTTAGACCCAAAATAATGAAACAATGTTTCTTTATAAAGAATGTATTATTTATTAAGAATTCTTGCATAGTTTTAAAAAATCAAGCAGTACAAAAGGCAAGACAAGGAAGAAGGATCAAAAACACAGCAAAACCTGCAAGAAATAAATTCAGAATCACAAAATAAAGAATACTACCTTAAACAAAAGCAGGGGACAAAAATCCATAAAAGGTAGCACAAATCATAAAAGCAGAATACCGAATTTATTCTCCACACATGGATTACCGGTTTAGCATGATCCTAGATCTTCAAAACTCTTGTTGGATGTATCATCATAGCTACAAATCATAAACCTCAGACCTACTCGGGAGAAGGTTTGTTCTGTGCCTGGGCACTTAACTAGTTTCCATGCATGGAAATCCATTCAGCCATGGTCTTGCCATTCATAGATGAGTGACAGAGAGAGTTTTGCACGATCACCAAGATCCTTTAGCCTGTCCGGATGATCATCTTTTTGAGAGATATCGCTTCAGCCAGAGGCAATTTTATACATCATTAATGTATTAACTCCTTATATTAGGAGCAAACTTGCAGAAGTTATGCTCTCACCACCATACAGACTGAGTGCATTGCTCTGAGGTTTTTTGCAAGCGACTTTTTGGTATAGAGTAGGTGATGCAGAAAATCTGTCAGACATTGCTGTTTGTCAGGCAATTTGCAAAGTCTACATGGCCCTGAAACGCTCCCCCAGAGTTTTTAGTGTTTCACTGGACACCTGCATGTTCAGACAATTAAAGAGCTGCATCTTGCATCATTTCAAACATGGAGGCTAGATGGCTAGGTTCATGACTCCAGTATTTTTAGGGAGTCACACCTGTATTGGACACTTAAACAAGGTAATACTCATGCATATTTAGAAATCATGGTGAAGCATTTATTTTACTCAAAATTGTTACATTTTACACAGGTTATCATGATGAGCTCTGAGATCCTATTTGGAGACAGGGGCTACGCTTGCAGACAGTTTTTAATGACCCCATTTCCCCAACACCAACCCTGGCCTACAAACCCTATATAATGCAGCTTTGAATAGGAAAAGGGCACAAATTGAAATGATCTTTGGCCAGCTTAAGAAGAGATTTTAATGTCTAAAAAGGCTGAGGGTTGCACCCAACAAAGCATGTGAGATAAATGTTGCACGGTCTATCTTACACAACATAGCCACTGTCAGAAAAGAAAGGGCCCCTAAGGTGGTGGTGTACCCTGATGATGACCTTAAGCCACTGCACCTTGACCAACCCAGTTGCCACTGCACCTTGACCAACCCAGTTGCAGAGCTGGCAGAGAAAGAATCATGGCCCATTATATTTCAGTAATGATGACAGAATTGCTCAACACAAATGTTATGTTTATTACCCAAGACTCTTTATTTCCTTTCAGACTGCAAGTGGGACAGAATGATTAATAAGTACACGCAATGTACCAAAAAAAAGAGTGAGAGATTAGTTTTTTACCATTTTACTCCTTAAGTAGCTGTATCTGCAACTTGATTTTCTTTTTCCTTGTTCATCAAGCTCCATGTCCTGCTGTATTTTTCTCATTTTTAATTTTCTGTATGTCATTTTGTCTGCACATTTTTCTGTAAATAAAAATCAAATACAAATTCCTTAGGATTTTTGTCTGCATGGTCCCTCTTGCCTCTACAGTAATATGTATTAACCCGCTGGTGGTGTCAAGTAAAGGCTCTCAGTATAGAACTTTGAACCCTTTTGCCATGTCATGTGTTCAGAAAATACAGCAAATGGTTCAAGAAGCTTCACTAAGACATCACAGCTAACCTGCCCACCTTTCTTTTTCAATGTTGACTGTATACCAGAAAGATCATGTGTGCTGGCAATGGGCTCCTACACAACAGTTATATCACTATCAGTACAGGAATGTTTAAAGTGGAGTTTATACATTATTAAATATTAAGTATTTAAATTCTTAACTCTTCTCCTGTCGAGTGATCAGACACTGTGTCCTCAACCAACACATTGCACGGGTCAGCCTCCTGTTGCTCAAGCACAGGTTGAAGTGTTATGAGACTCTCTGCACTGACCCATCAAAAAAGGAATATTGAAATACAAGGCCTCTGAAAATACACCTATGGCACACACAAAGCACAAATACTGCATGTGCAATGCCAGTCCTTTACCCGCAATGAAGTGACCACTTGCTGCATCCTGCTTCCCCCTTCCATGACCTCAGAATCACAGCAATGGGCATTTTGCCGGAGAGCAAGTCCTTCAGTAGGGGTGAGGTCTGGACCAGGAGGACCTCCACCAGTTTTTTTTTGGTCTGTCTTCTTCTTATTAGCTTTTAAAGGAATAATATAATGTAATAATAATATCAATAAAATGTTCTTGAAACTGTTTCCCAGTTAGCACCAATCACTTCTTTAAGTCTTGGCCAACACAATGCCTTTCAGTCTTCAGACCGCCTCCACTCCTCTCCTCCGAGCTCCGTCCACTTCCACCCGACTCCAGCCCTCAAAGGGAGGGAGGCGGCCCCTTTTATACACCCCCGGATGGGCTCCAGGTGCTTCCTGAGGAGCCTCCGCTGACACACCCCTGTGTGTCGGAAGCACCCGCTGTGTAGCCGAAAGCCCTCCGGGTGTCCCTGATCCTCTTCCCCCCAGCACTTCCTGGTGTGGCGGAAGTGCTGAGGTCCAGGGCTCCCAAGCCTTCTACCCGTGAACCCCAACACAACCAGGGCGGTCACCCCCTCGTGGTCTGGAGGTGGCACAAGCCCTCCTCCGGTCCTCCTGGGCGTCCCAGCTGGGTACCACCCCCATCCGTGTGCCACACCCATTTTTGCAGTGTTTCCTTTTGTACATATTAATTCCTTGAATTCATCACACCCCTCCAGTAAAACTTCTTGCTTAGCATAGGAAAAAAATTGCGCTCTTTCTTGTACCATCTCTATCCACCAGTAAGTGACTTGCCTGTCATGTTTTCTAGTCTCGATATATATGGGCTTTTCAAGCCACATGGGAGTGCATAATCATCTTGGATGACTGAATCTGGCTATACTAATCTAATCCTCAGGAGCGCTTGAAAAACCAACATAGCCGGATGAGTTTAACCACCGTTAGCTGATCCAAGGTGACGCTTCTGATCTTGAATGATTTAAGCGATGTGCAGAGTATACCAACCAGAAAACAATCACAAGTAAACACTGAAGTAAACTCTGTAGCTTCTAATTTTATACAGCTGAGACCATACCCTCAGCTACACCGTCAGGTGGTCCTGCCTCTCTGGCTAAAGGATTTAGGCTGGTGACTTGAAGGTTGCCGGTTTGAATCCTGGCAGTTACGAAGAATGTTACTCCATTTCGCCCTTAACTGTAAGGAAGCAGGATGGATAATTAGAACTAAAGCAGCCATGCTTAAAACAGAACAGAAGAATAAATAAATAAACAATATTAGTAAAAACCACAATATGGCATAAATGCAAAGAACAGACTAAACGCATAATAAAATATTCCAAAGACGGCAACATTATTACATTAAAGGAAAGTTAACTTCAGCCAGGGACAAAACACTTGCTAAACCATAACAGCTGGTGAATTGGTACTTAACTTGCATGAGTCCGCAGGCCCGTGTGCTTACATTTTGAGAGTGATATTCCCAAATGGTTGAGGTCCATCAAAGGCGAACAGAGCAAAGCCTTTAAGTGGATTTGGTTAAATTAATATGATGAATGGTAGAAAAAAGTATGTTGAGAGTCCATTTTTATATCTGTTGCATTTTTTTCCTTTCTGTTGAAACAACATAGAAAGTTAATAAAGGGCTGTGCCTGCATGTACGTGCAAAGGAAAAAAGTGAAAAGTTACTTCCGCACTAAAGAGGAAAAAAAGGTAAGAAAGAATGTTTTTTGCTGCATAGCCTTCAAAATCGTGTCACCGAAATGTTGGGTTTCTTACCTTCTTTCTTTTTCAGCATGGTAAAAGCCTTTCAACTTTTTCCCCAAACAGAAATGTATGACACTGCTAATTCCAAGTAACACGATCACAAACGTCATGGTGAATTACGACACATTTTATTCTCACAAGAGCCGTCCTTTAAAAAAACTGGATCAGAATGTTGCTTTCAAATAAGAAAAGATTACTTAGACAATGTTACAGCCTTTAGCCATGGTATTGCATCAAGGAACAGAAGTGATCAATTGTTTTAGAATGGGATCATCTTCCCCTATCTTCCTATGTAGCTTTTTAAATTAAGATTTTAAGGGCCATTACAATAAAGGTATTCAAAAAGCCGATGTCAAAATAAGGTGAGGCAAGAAACAAAACCAAATTTTTCCTAACAAGAAAAGTGCTGAAAACATTCTGAATTTGTTTCTTCATATTACTACAAAGTGTGGATGTTTTTTATGGACTGCGACTGTAATTTGGTCAGCGTGGTGTCACAAATTACACCACACATTCATAACATGCTTAGGAATCATGTAGGGTCATTGCAACCCAATGTTATTATCGGGGTGATTACTGGTTAGTTCTAAAATAGACAAAAGGGCTTATGAGCAGGAGATGACGACACTAGTAGGGGCTTTAATGAAAACATTGTTGGTATTAAAAGTCAAAAATAATAATAAACATAATAGCTAAAAAATTTAAACAAAAAGCCCTAACCATAACTAATTAGTTCCTTCCCTGACTATTCTTTAAGCTGATGTCACATTATGACACTTTTTTGTCATTTAGTATGTCAGATTTACTGATTGCATTTGCTGATCTCATTACTGCGCCGTGGCAAATTGCATGAGTGAAAATTGCAGCAGGGTGCATTATCCTGCTGAAAGAGGTCGATCTCATCAGGGAATGCCATTGCCACAAAGGAGTGTACATGATCTGCAGCAATCTTTAGGTAGGTGGTAAGTCTGAAAGTACCATCCACATAAATACCAGGAACTAAATCCTCCTAGTAGAAAATTGCCTAGAGCATCACACAGCCTCCGCTGGCTTGCCTTCTTCCCATAGAGCATCTTGCTGCCATCTCTTCCCGAGGTAATGGATACACCTGCACCCTGCTGTCCACGTGATCTAATAGAAAATGTGATTCATCAGACCAGGCCACCTTCTTCCTATGCCCTATGTTTCAGTTCTGTCACTCTCATACGCATTGCAGGTACTTTCAGAGTTGGACAGAGGTCAACATGGGCCCTCTGACTGGTCTGCAGCAGCGTTGACCCATACAGAACAAGCTGTGATGCACTCTGTGTTTTGACACTTATCTTTCATGGCCAGCATACGTTTTTCAACAGATGTATAGTCCTTCTATAGTCTTTCTATGGGATCAGACCAGAGAGAGTAGCCTTTGTTGCCCACATGCATTAATGACCTTTGTGGCGGGCGGCTGGAGAAAGTGCCCAGCTGGGAAATCGAGAAGGACCGGGAGAGGGACTATACCTCCCCGGACCAAGAGAGGGCAGCCGCCCTGGTTTTTTGTGGGGGCCACGGGAATTGAGCATAGAAGCTCAACCCTATAGGGGGGCCCTAAAGACTGTGAAGCCCTGGATGTCAGCACTTCCGCCACACCTGGAGGTGCTTTCAGAAGTATTACCAGGGACACCCGGAGTGCTTCCGGGGGCTCATGTGGCACTTCGGCACACCAGGAAGTGCCACTTGAACCTCATCAGGAGGCACCTGGAGCATGTCCAGGTGGGAATAAAAGGGGCCGCCTCCCTCCAGTCATCAGCTGGAGTCAGTCTGAAGAGGACGAAGCTCGGAGGAGAGGAGTGGAGGCGGTGAAGGAAGACAGGACTTTTGAGAAGCCCGGACTGAGGGTGTGTGGTGCAGGGGCACTGG
Source organism: Polypterus senegalus (assembly GCF_016835505.1). NCBI lineage: Eukaryota > Metazoa > Chordata > Cladistia > Polypteriformes > Polypteridae > Polypterus > Polypterus senegalus. The sequence continues at coordinate 53,900,471 of NC_053169.1, forward strand.
GTTGTGTGCGGGACTGGCTATTGTAAATAATTGTAAATAAACGTGTGTGGTGTTTTGAACCATTGGTGTCTGCCTGTCTGTGCCAAGGCTGGTCTCCACACCATCTTTAGACCACTTTTGGTAGTTAGTAACCACTGCAAACCAGGAGCATCCCAGAAGGCCTGCTGTTTTGGAGATGCTCTGACTCAATCATCTAGCCATCACAATTTGGCCCTTGTCAAAGTCGCTCAGATCCTTACACTTGCCCGTTTTCCTGCTTCCAACACAACACCTTCAAGAACTGAGTGCTCACTTGCTGCCTAATATATTCCAGTCCTTGATAGGTGGCACTGTAACAAGAAAATCAACATTATTCACTTTAGATGTCAGCGGTTTTAATGGTCTGGCTGATTGGTGTAAGTTAGAATGTCTATTTCTGTCCATACGGTATGTATTACAAAATCTAATTAACATTTTAAAGACTGGTGACAACACTGATGAAATATTGGAATGAAATATTAAATTCAAGTGTTTTGTTAAATTAGTTTTCCTGTGAATATAATTTTAACTTGTTCAAAATTTTTCAAATAGCACCAGCACATGCATTTCTAAGTTAATGTCCGTTTAGGGACAAATCCATGTATATCCATGTATCTATCTATCATATTACTTTAACCTGCACAGACCAAAGTCAAATATATTTCATGTTTCTAGTTGTTATTATTTTTGAAGGCAGAACAGTCTCCAGTCAAAGTTGATTGCAATTATCCTGTTTGCGCCCTACTAAGATAAAAATGATAAACTTCCATTAACCTGCCCATTTACTGGGTTTTGCTGATTTATAAAAGTTACTTACAGCAGCCATAACTACAACATTCCCATCTAAACCTTCAGTGAAAAAGAAATCAAACAGCCTTTATTTTATAGAAAATGTTTTTAAAGAAGCACAATATAATTATTTCTACAACTAAAGCACAGATTAAGTGACTCACTTGAGGTCAGAAGGTGAAGCAGCAGGGAAGCTGAACTTTGCACTTTACAACCCTTCTTTTTAACCATTAGCACGCACAGTTAATTTTGTACAGAATAAAAAAGGCCGTCAAATAAGGAAATCCAGTTGATAGGAGTAGTTGATCTTTTATTCAGTGCATAGCCTAAATTAGCTAACATGGTTACAAATCACTACTACCATGATGTGACATATATGCATATATGAAAATAATAAAAAGATCCTTACACAAAAGCATTCATCTAGTATTATAAATTGGTAAGTGTGGCTTTATGGTAAGTTGTGTGCTAAAGCATACATACCCCTGTCCAGTATAGTACGCATGTCCAAACCTCTCTTAATTACCACCAACACCACAAACATCCTAACAGAGCAAATGACCTGCTAAATCCATACCAGTCTACTCAAACCACAATAATCGAGCCACAGGAAAAAGCTGCTTTTCTTTTGCTTTTTAATAATTACCCATTTTCTTTCCTTTAGGAAAACCAGAAGAGAAATGTGCAAATACATTAATAATAAAAAAAAGATGACAGACTTTCTCATTTTTGGAAGGCCTTGTAAATGGTTAAGCAAATCAGACCATGGATAGCTGAGGGAATGCCGATTTGAGTTTCCTGCCAAGTGCTGACAAATGATTCATTCTGAACAGAGATCATGTGCTGCCTCTGGCCCTTGCTGATCTGCAGAAGGAGGAAGTGAGCCTTGTTTTCTTTTTTTCCCTTTTACTTGAGCCCGTGTGTGTGTGTGTGTGTGTGTGTGTGTGTGTGTGTTTAACTTGGGCTGAATGGAGAACCCTTGGTGAGTATGAAACAGGCTTTACTTGCTGGGAAGTCGAAGAAACAACATCTTGCTGTCTGGGTTGGGAGATGGCACCACCTGTGCTGGGCCTATTGGATAACAGATCCCAGCCTCTACCAACCCTCAGCCCCGCAGTTTCCCCATTTGTGAAGCTGGGTTTGACGGTGGCATACACCATCTTCTACCTGCTCCTCTTTCTTTTCATCTACGCTCAACTTTGGCTCATCCTGTACTACAGACACAAGCGAATCAGTTACCAGACGGTGTTTCTATTTCTCTGTCTGCTCTGGGCGGCCTTGAGGGCAGTTCTGTTTTCTTTCTACTTCAGGAATTTTGTGACAGCCAACTCACTCAGCCCGGTTGTGTTCTGGCTACTTTACTGCTTTCCAGTGTGCCTGCAGTTTTTCACACTCAGTCTGATGAACCTCTACTTCGCACAGGTAAGCAGAAGCTGGTTATTCATCCGTTCACTCAGAAGCATATTTCTGTACTAGAATGAACTGAAGCAGCAAAATGAAACAGGCACTTAATTAACAAAGCAATTCCAAGCAAAATGTTGGGCTCATGGCATATACTTCACCTGAATAATTGTGTCCTAAATTCAGGAAAACAAACTTTCATTTTAATGAGGATAAATTGTAATATTTAAATACTATTTAATACATAACCCTCATTCTTTGTCACTTGAAAACCTCCACTCATACATAACAATACTTAACAAAACTTGACACTTTGTAATGATTTGATTTATCTATTTTTGTTGCCAGTGCCTCTAAAATTCGGATTATTTTCACTGTATGATAGAAATGCTACATTATTCATAAGTAAGCATAAAATGGTTAATTTGTGCTCACTCACTGTAAACACCTTCATAAATGAACAACTGGAGACCATTTAAATTCTGTATTACACAAAGGACTAGGCAGGTTTGAGGGTGTTACGCTATACTCTCTAAAGCACAGCATAATTCAAATATTCATAAGGCAACATAAGGCAATTTACTTAATATAGTACATTAGAATGAACTTTGCTAATATTCAAAACTAAGACATCTTAAACTAAGAAGTATATTCTTTGTGCTTGTTAAAAAGCGAAGTGTGCTTAAAAAAAAAAGCTTAAAAAGCAGAAATGCATATTGCACATTTCTCATGAACTGCCAGCCTCTCTTCTCAACACACTCAGCTGTCTTTTGCACATACAGCATAAGCTTTGTCACCCTTGTGATTTAATTAGCAAAGGGTCATAGTGTTTAACATTTAGTCTGTGTGAGCTTAATACATAAAAGAAAAAGGGAGTAAGCATTAAAGATGAAGTCTGCAGTGCAGCAGATATTTAGGGTTTAGAGAAAGAAAGCATTTTCTGAGGCTAAGTGCATTGCTTTTATCAGCCTTGTCTCTCCAAATGGAAGTGAATTTATTTATGTTTGTTTAAAATAATACATATGTATGCAATACAATAAGCAAACAGATCCCACAAATCATGTTTCAGACACTGCTGCAAGTGACATATTAGAAAAAGTGAACCTCAAAGTTATGGCCAGGTCTTATCATTCAGGATCTCCAGTAATCTGGTGTTATACACTTCTTCTTTTTCTTTTTTTTTGCTAAATGGCTCATTACCCTATAATAATACATAAAATATCTTTGTCTAAATTTATGTTAATAAACTCCAAGTATTAAAACTTTCTTTGTGCGTTTCTGCTCCTGCATATGCACAGTGAGCATAGACCACACAATACTTAGAGAGTCCATTTTGTTGAACATGGGAGGCGATTGTGGACGGTGCGTTGAGTTCAGATTCCTTTGGACTAGGATTACATGGAATTGGACTTTAAGTGCTGCACATTAAACTCTCTTTTCAGCATCTCAACGACTTTTCAAAAAAACAGAGTGTTAACTCTGCTGGTAACTGGGTGTTTAGTACTGCACAACCAGAGACAATGCTTTATGAGGAAGAAATTATATGTCCAAGTCCCTAAGCATGAAAGCAAGAGAAGAAAGAAAGACGATTGCTTTAGGAACTTGAAGATGTTATAAACATTCATGCAATGTGACATACTGACTAAAGTGAAATGAAAACTAAAGCTGTGCATAGCACTTACCCTCACAACATCTAATTTGAAGTTACTGGTTTTTGATTTGCTTCAACTGGTAGTTTTATTAAAAATATTCTGTATATTTTTAAGACTTCTCAAATTTCTTACAGTCAATGGTGTTTTGTAATAATAATGTGATACTTACATTAAAGAATTATTATAGAAAATGTGCTTGGTCCTATTTATAGTGAAGTAAAAAAGGGAACTATAAGCAAGCTGTGCATTTTGTTCTCCACAACCCAAGCAGAGAGCTACAGTTTACAAATTGAATGGTCAGATAAAGTGTACTTCCTCGTCACTTTGACAAAATATGATGTTGCGCTAAAATTTCATCAGCTTTACTTTTCTTGCAGTTAAAAACATACAAGCTAGGCTACCCATGTAGGAGGATTTGAAATCCATCCATCCAACCCGCTATATCTTAACTACAGGGTCACGGGGGTCTGCTGGAGCCAATCCCAGTCAACACCGGGCACAAGGCAGGAACCAATCCTGGGCAGGGTGCCAACCCACCGCAGGACACACACAAACACACCAAGCACACATTAGGGCCAATTCAGAATTGCGAATCCACCTAACCTGCATGTCTTTGGACTGTGGGAGGAAACCCACGCAGACACGGGGAGAACATGCAAACTCCACGCAGGGAGGACTGGGGAACCGAACCCGGGTCTCCTAACTGCGAGGCAGCCGCGCTACCACTGCACCACCATGCTGCCTGTAACTGAAATCAAAGGAAACAATATAGACCTCCGCATTAACATTTGTTGCGCACCATCTATTGGAATGTATTTTGTAATGCATGAAGTAATAAAATGATTTGCATTTGTCATTTCAACAGATAGTGCATCACAAATATCTGAAGTCATAAAATACATTACTAAAAATGCCTGTGATGCGCCGTCAGTTGGAATACACCTTTATTAAGCTGGAAATGCATAAAATGTTGTTGGATATGGATATGACAAACATGCATTATCCAACATATACATAACTAGAAGTATAACCGACTGATTTATTACACTACATACTGTATAACATGAAGCTTACTCTCTAATGACAGGTATGGAGGCCAACCATAATGTCAAATTGCCCCATTATGAATACACATTTTAAAGGAATGGGACACACACAACAAAGCATAGTGAGGGATAATCTCTACATGTAAAACAATGACAAACAATCTAGCATAATCTCCATAATGCCATGCAGTGTCCACAAGAGGGTGGGAATGTCTGATGAGCAAAGGCAACAAGAAACACAAAGAAAGGCGGATGTAAGGGCTAGAATGCCCAAAGAACAAAGGCAGCAAGAAGCAAATGTTTTCTCTTGCGAGTTACCCGATACATTTCCTGTGTGAGTTAATTCACAAATCTAAAAAATATGAATGCACTCATTAACTGTCAGTGATGAATGCATATATATATAAACAAACGACTTATTTACAAACTGAAATAAAAACTAAATATTTTAAGGTATACCCTTTATGCCTCTAAAACAGATGTAAGTGTTCCAAGCAGCAGGAATGTTTTGAGTGAACGGGCAGCAAAGCCATTACAGTTCAATGGCTCCAAGTGCACAGCTAAGCAATCCGGCTTTGTGATGAAGCCTAGGAAAAAACATTAACACAACCTTGTGCGTTATGAGACATTTCAACAGATCATTTCCTACTGCGTTATTAGGGTACTCGCCAACTCTTTTTTAAAAAAATACTCCATCTAAAAATTACATTTTTTACACGTAGTTTGTAGTGATGGCAGAGAAAAAACATTAACGTCATGTTTTCTTGTAGAACAGAGATAAAAAAAAAGTTTCTGATAGAACAGAAGTCTATGGTGCCCAACATTGGACCAAAGCATACAATATGAAAACTTCTCACATTATTCATGTTGCAAAATCCACCTGTGAAGTAATCCGGTCGTATGCTCACCCAAACAAAAATATTTTTAAAAAAGCTACTTACGGAAAACGCACTTGTGGAGTAAAACGTGAAATGTTCCATTGTGAACAAGCATGTGAATTGTAGCTCTGCCTTCCACTTGTGAAGGACAGCCGGGTCCCATGCCCGGCAGGGACGCCCCTGCTACTTATGTTCCGGGGGAGCCGCCATGGGCAGTCCAATACCTCCCCCGGGACGCTTGGTGGCAGCCTCCCTGGCCGACGGTGACTCCCCAACCGCCCGCAGGGCTCCATGGGAGATGGAGTCCTCCACAGCTTGGTTGGGGTCCGGTGTGGCCGCTAGGGGAGCTGCCTGCTTCCCGCAGCCCGGCTGGACGAGCTTTCAGCCCCGCCCGGAAGTTCAATTAGGACCAGGTGGTTAATCACCTGGAACGCTTCTGGGTGGGCTATAAAAGGGCCCGGCCACCACCACTCGGGGAGCCAGGGTTGGGAGGAGGAGGACTAAGCTTGCAGAGGAGTGGTGGAAGAGAAGGTGAAGAAGAATTGTGGTTTGTGTTTTGTTTGGTGCTTTGAGACTGTGTTTGGGCTGTGTGGCACGGGGAAGACGTGTCACACAGCTGAAGAAAAATAAAAGCCTGTGTGTTTTGTACACGTTGCCTCTGCGTGGTCTGTGCCGGGTCGGGCGCTATATAGCGCCTTTTACACACTATTACATTTACTTTCATATCAACAACTGCAGAACCTTGGGATTCTGTAACTACAAACTGCACGGGTGAACTGATCTTAGGCCCAAGTCAGAGGCACATTCTCTTCCTGATAATGCTTTCACTCTCTTTTCTTTTTTATTTAATTTTTTGTTGTACTCATCTTTCACTGAATCTTGCACTATCGATATCATGTGAAATGCAAAGTTAGCCAATAAATCAGCTGTTGCTGGGCTGGACTCACGCCCAGTGAATGGGGAACAGCAGATCGTTGATTCAAATGCTCAAGCATGTCTGAGCGCATTCTGTTTTACTTTATGAGTTTCCAGAAGTGGCTCATTTAACAATAGCTCAGCAAAAATAAACGTCTTTGGGACTTTGTGAAAACACGACTGGAAGGGTTCACATGTGGATTATGCAACATGAGTAAAGTTAAGATTTGTTTATGGATGTTTTTATATTGTTTACTTTGGTGCAACGTTGGTCACTATAGACTTCTGTTGGATCAGAAAGTTTCCATTCTGCATGAAACATCAGATTAAAAATTTTTCTCAGCTATCATTACAAACTATATGAGGTAAGGAACATATATATAAAAACTGTTTTATGGATGGAGTATTCCCTTAACTCCAAAAAGCTGTGTAAAACTGACAGTAAATAATATAAACAATAATATACATAAATTAACGTACAGGCGCTGTTTGTGCTTTTGCTCATCTTTTCTGTGTCTGCCTGATTTTTTTTACCAGGTACTTTAGGTTAAAAATGAAAATGTATAATATATAAAACCATCTGTATTTTGCAGGCAGCAAATGCCACCTAAAAATAGGTGTCTTGCCTAATTGCCTACTTCTTATGCCAAACACGCCCACATATTAATAGACAATGGATATATAATAGATCTGACTATTAAAAGATAAAACAGGACTTAGCTTACCCTTTAATGTTGATTTAATTTGTTGCAATAAATCACTGTGTCAAGGGACAGGAAAGAAGCTTCATCAGGTCAAGAGTCTATGTTCCAACAGTGGGAACAGGATCATGAGTTCTTGGTCCTTCAGGTGACTCCAAGATGACTTGGAGTAGAGAAAAGGTCCACGGGCTAAAATGCTTGATGATTCTAACAAGAGAGCACTGACACGTTAAGCCACTGTGTTAGACAGACAGCAAGCAGCAGGGTGCAGTGGATGTTTTTTTTTATCACATTCAATTTATTTCCACAAGACATGGTCCAATAAACCATACGGTTGACATAAATAACTATTTATTTCTCTGCATATAGAACATGGCTATATAAAAGAATTTTTACGCCAGACTTTGAGCTTTATTCTACTTTATAGTTTGTCTCTAGCTGTTTATATTTTAAAAGGGTCATTTGTTACATCATAATAACCTTTCTCATTAAGTAATGTGCATTTCTTAGTAAATGATAAAATACTCGAATACTGTATGTATACATAAAGGCAAGTATGTATAAATACATATATACCAATTTAAAGCATAAGTCACTGTGATGTTCAGATTTTTTATCTTATTTACTGATCATTATTTACTCTTCAAAAAACTTTTAATAAATTCTAAATCAATAAAGACAAAAAACACCCGATAAACCTAACACCAAAGTTATAAATGATAATTTTTTAAAAAGGTTCACTGGCCTCTAGATTAAGAAAACATTTATAAAGACAATAGAATTCCCTGCGGTGCCCGGGGTTTGTTTCCTGCCTTGCGCCCTGTGTTGGCTGGGATTGGCTCCAGCAGACCCCCGTGACCCTGTAGTTCGGATATAGCAGGTTGGATAATGGATGGATGGATAGACTTCCTGTCAGGTACCACACCTAAAAGTTAGTCCTCATCTTCCTAAAATCAAGAACTAGCAGGTCTGGCAAAACTGGTTTTCATTGTGGTCAACGTGACAAAAATGTAATGGCAGTTAGCCCCAGTGAAAGAAGAAGTACAAACAACATAAGTTTCAAAAGCTTGGCAACTACTTGGTCAAATGACATGCCACAAGACAATGTGATTCATGCTTCATAAGTACATAAGAAATTTGACAAATGAGAGGAGACAATTCAGTCTATCAAGCCTGTTTGTTTAGCTCATATCTAAGCTGTCCCAACATCTCATCCTGATTCTTTGTAAAGGATGTCAAGGTTTCTGCTTCAACTCCACGTCTCGTTAGTTTGTTCAGAGTCCCACAACTCTTTGTGTAAAGAGCTACTTGCTGGCTCCAGTTTTAAATGGAATTCCCCAAAATTTCCACTGATGTCCTCAAGTGTGTGATTCACCCTTAAGCTGAAAGAATGTTGCTGGATCTATTTATCAATGCATTTGAGATTTTAAATAACTGGATGAGGACCACATGCAGTCTCCTCTGCTTGAGACTAATCAGGTATAATTCTTTGAGTCTGCCACAGAAGGGCATGTCCTTAAGTCCTGGGATGCACCTAATTGCCCTTTTTTGCACAGCCAAGTGCTGCTGTCTTACTTGTACTGTGGTGACCAGAACTGCACACAAACCTCCAGATGCAGTCTTACAAGCGAATTACTGTATATACGTAGTTTGAGCATAACAGTTTTTATAAGATCTAACATTTTATTTACCTATTTAATTGCTTCTGTGCATTGCTTACATGATGAAATGTTGCATCAACATAAAACACCTAAATATTTTTCAGAGGTTGCATCCTGTATGACAATGTCTCCCACCTTGTATTTATATTTGATATTCTTTTTGCCAATGTGTAGGCCTTTGCACTTTTCTACATTGAACTGCATTCTCCAGGGGCCTCATGCATAATGCTGTGCGTAGAATTCACACTAAAACATGCTGTATGGACAAAAGTCGAAATGTGCGTATGCACAAAACAATTCAGATTCACAAAACTGTGCGTAAGCCAACGTCCACACACTGGTCTGCGTGAAACATAACGCTTGTGTATGTGCCTGCTGCCCCTCCCAGAATCCTCCCAGAATTACGCCTCTTTGCATATGCAAATCAATATAAATATTCCCTTAAGTTCAGCGTTCTGTGAAAAGACAATGGCAAAGGCATGGGAAAAAAATTCCAAGTGGAGGCAATTAAAAACATACTATTTTTTTGATTTAAGCAGTTGTATAAACAACAAAAGGAAGTTGCATAGAGCCTGAAATAAAAAAGAAGTGGTCAGATACCAAAGTCGCTGTGAAAAGGCGAGTCCTAGCCCACCCTCAGAGTGTCATATGGAAGCTTATTAGGGTACAGAGAAAAGAAAAAAAAAAGAAAATTTGATTTACTAGTTTCTCAAATCCCATCGTAACTAAAGTAGTATGTTAAATGCTTCGTATTCTGTGTGTTCTTCTATGTAGTCTATGTGTGTGAATCACTATTTGCTTCTTAAACAGGCTTTCTCTTACGCCGGCAGGACACGGAATCCATTATATTCATGATATTACAGCTTTCTGAATAATTTAAAAAATAAGATGTATGGTTGATATCATTTTCATGATGAAATGAATTAAAGCATTTATTAAACAGTGGCGCTGGGGTAGTGATGCGCTGACACCCTGTCCAGAGATTGTTCCTGCCTACCGAAAGATGCTTGCTGTGCCATGTGCGACTTTCAATGAAATAATTTATTGCAGCAGTACTGTTTCTTTCAAACGTACTAACTGCCAATTCCTGTCCTTGCTTTTCTTTCTCCACATACCCAATCGCCACACAATCGGATCTTTAATAAATGTCAAGCCAATTGTAAGCTTAGAACGCAGTTTCTTCAAAACTTTCAAGGAACATTGAAATATCTTCATAGTACATGTTTGATTATTCCATCCATCTATCCATCCAGGGTCACGCCAGTCCCAGCAAGCATACAGCGCGAGGCAGGAACAATCCTTGAACGTTCACCGCTAGTGCTGTCCACCATGTCTACATGTTTAATAACAGTATACATTATTTAAATGAAGTGAAAAATGTATCTGTATAATGTAATATATACACTCACCTAAAGGATTATTAGGAACACCATACTAATACGGTGTTTGACCCCCTTTCGCCTTCAGAACTGCCTTAATTCTACGTGGCATTGATTCAACAAGGTGCTGAAAGCATTCTTTAGAAATGTTGGCCCATATTGATAGTATAGCATCTTGCAGTTGATGGAGATTTGTGGGATGCACATCCAGGGCACGAAGCTCCCGTTCCACCACATCCCAAAGATGCTCTATTGGGTTGAGATCTGGTGACTGTGGGGGCCATTTTAGTACAGTGAACTCATTGTCATGTTCAAGAAACCAATTTGAAATGATTCGAGCTTTGTGACATGGTGCATTATCCTGCTGGAAGTAGCCATCAGAGGATGGGTACATGGTGGTCATGAAGGGATGGACATGGTCAGAAACAATGCTCAGGTAGCCCGTGGCATTTAAATGATGCCCAATTGGCACTAAGGGGCCTAAGGTGTGCCAAGAAAACATCCCCCACACCATTACACCACCACCACTAGCCTGCACAGTGGTAACAAGGCATGATGGATCCATGTTCTCATTCTGTTTATGCCAAATTCTGACTCTACCATTTGAATGTCTCAACAGAAATCGAGACTCATCAGACCCGGCAACATTTTTCCAGTCTTCAACTGTCCAATTTTGGTGAGCTTGTGCAAATTATAGCCTCTTTTTCCTATTTGTAGTGGAGATGAGTGGTACCCGATGGGGTCTTCTGCTGTTGTAGCCCATCCGCCTCAAGGTTGTGCGTGTTGTGGCTTCACAAATGCTTTGCTACATACCTCGGTTGTAACGAGTGGATATTTCAGTCAAAGTTGCTCTTCTATCAGCTTGAATCAGTCGGCCCATTCTCCTCTGACCTCTAGCATCAACAAGGCATTTTTGCCCACAGGACTGCCGCATACTGGATGTTTTTCCCTTTTCACACCATTCTTTGTAAACCCTAGAAATGGTTGTGCGTGAAAATCCCAGTAACTGAGCAGATTGTGAAATACTCAGACCGGCCCGTCTGGCACCAACAACCATGCCATGCTCAAAATTGCTTAAATCACCTTTCTTTCCCATTCTGACATTCAGTTTGGAGTTCAGAAGATTGTCTTGACCAGGACCACACCCCTAAATGCATTGAAGCAACTGCCATGTGATTGGTTGATTAGATAATTACATTAATGAGAAATTGAACAGGTGTTCCTAATAATCCTTTAGGTGAGTGTATATACTTTATTGCATTTCAGCATAAAAATGATTACAAGAGCTCCAAGAAAATAGCGCCTGGAAATCTAAATCGATTTAGAAGCCAGTCGTCATCATCTGTAAATAAGTGCTCTCTTCTCTTGAACTGAATTGAATATCTTTATTGTATTGTATGGTACAAAGAGATTCAATATGCAAATCCTCCATAAATATATTTTCCTATAAAATGGTAAAACAACAACAACAATAATAATAATACAACAAAAAAATGAAAAATATACAATATGAAAGTATAAGTGGCTCAGGTTGTGCAATATTACAACTGTAATGCAAGTTTTAAGTGAGGTAATTCTACTTATAAGTATAAACAATTCTACCGGGAGCACTTGATGGACTGATCGAGTTTCTTTATAGCTCTTTGGATAAAACTGTTTCTGAACCGCAAGGTTCGTGCAGGAAAGGCTCTGAAGCATTTGCTGTATAGGAGAAGTTCAAATACACTGTGCGCATGGCTGAAGCAGCGTATGATAGATGCTGCACCCTGATAATTCTCTCTGCTCTTGACACAATCTGCCATACAGCCTTCAGATCAGATACTGTACAGCTGTGATTCCCCACTCAGATACATTGGGTTAAAATACTGGTGCGCTGAGAGTAACAACACTAAAGAAGCTGTGGTAATTGAAATATTTTGTCCATTCTGTGCACCGTTACCGGTTGATTACAATTAGATGCCTTAAACTTAAAAACGATATGTGGTTAATTTTAGTGTATTTGATAAAACTGCATCAGGGATGTGAATCAAATAAATAAAGAGAAATCACACAGGAACAGTAGCACTGCTTTGATGCTGAGTGCTCCCAGTTTACAAAACTGAGCCAAAAACGTGGGTATGCAATGGTTTGACTTGGCGTGAGAATGTGCGTGGCTCTATGGCAAGTTTAGTTTTAACATCGTGATGTGAGCGTGGAAACGGGTGTACGCAACATTTTTGTGCGTTTATACATGAGGCCCCAAGTATTTGCCCAGTCTTTCACCAACTGTACATAAATTGGAAATTTACATTTTATTACATTTATTTTTAGTACAATTTTACTGCCAAATGTTCTTCCAAATACCCACCACCGCATTTCAACTCAAATGTCAAAATCTCTCAATTAACCTGCACACATGATAGTTTAGTTTTACAATATTGCAACGTAACACCAGTGTCTAAACAATGCACCTAATGAATTTAATCTAATGAATTTTTACTTATTAAATAATAAATAAAGTGGCTAATATCAGGTCCATAATATGTGAACATTTCATTATAAGGAACACTCTTACTAAGACAGATGAGATGCATTTTGGATTTTCGTTCATTTGCCCCTAGGTCAGCTTGTTTTGTTGCACATAGAACAATGCTGGCAATGGAACAATACATTTTGTAAGGTGACAGCTTCCTTTCTTTGTAGTGCTGTGCTTATTTCCACAGATGTAAAGCAGACAGAAAGTTTATGCTTTATAGGATAATAAAATATGAGCAGCAAAGATCCAATTTTAGAACTATCTGTATATAGTGAATATGCAGAAAATGTCAAAATGAGATACAAAGCTGAATCTGAAATTAACCAATTTACTATACCAGTGAGAAATAAATATTGAAAAACTAGTTGAAATTGGTGTTTAAAACTAGTCCTAAATTGCAATTAAAACTCTGTGCTAAATCTAGTGTCTTTGATCTACACTAAAGTATTTCTAAAAGACACAGGCGCTCCTTCACCCTTTATGCTCCACCCGATCCACAATCAAGTGTCTCTATTTGCTGACTTGCAGCATGAGCTGGAATGTTACACTTAAAATTTAAATTAAAATTTACCCCTTGATCCATTCACAGCTAGGCAGAGCTATCAGCATATATAACAAAAGGATTTCGAATAACAAAAAATGTTAAGAAGTGATGTACTAGACCATGTGACCCCAGAACAGATACTATTCAGTGTGGCAGTTGAAACTGTGACAAGCTCCATACTATAAAAATGAAAAACAGTTGAAGAAAACAGGATATGTGTGTGTGTGTGTATACAGTATATACAGTGCCCTCCTCTATTATTGGCACCCCTTGTAAAAATTAGTAAGAAGAGCCAGAAAAAAATCACTGTTTACTGAAGAGCCTTGCACTGAAAAAATGAGAAACATCTGACTTTTAATTGAAACAAGTTAATTGAAAGAATATGTATATATATATATATATATATATATATATATATATATATATATATATATATATATATATATATATATATAAACAGAGAAAGAGACAGAGAGAGAGAGGCATAATATACAGTATATCTAGAAAGTAACTATCTTTACCTTCAATGGGGAGCTGGAATTGAGCATCATTTTCTATAGCATTCTAGATATGAACATTCACATCTTGTCTAGGGAGTAACATTACAGTTTAACTGAAAATGGTGTAAACTTGGAAGGATTTGTGATCTTTATCATTTATTGCATATTGGCGGAGTGGTAGCACTACTGACTCACAGTAGGGAGACCAGGGTTTGCATCCCAGATCCTTTCTGTGTAGAGTTCCCATGTTCTCCCTTTGTCTGTGCGGGGATCCACTGGATGCTCTGGCTTCCTCCCACTCTCCTAAGTCTTCCAGGTTAGGTGAACTGGCAATGCTACACTGGCCTGTCTGTGTGTGTGTGTGTGTCTGCCCAGCGATGGACTGGTGGCCTGTCTAGGGTTTGATCCTGCCTTGTGCTCTGTGTAAGGTGGGATAGGCTCCAGACCCTCATGACCCCAGTCTGGATTGAACAAGATAGATGACATAGCATACTGTAATCTATCGCAAACGGTAAATTTTTAGTGTTGGTCTTCAGTAAGAAAATGTTTGATTAAATTATAATGCATACTGTAACCAGAGAGCATACTGTATTGTGCCTACATGTGGGTACATTAAATCAGGGTTCTACTGTGTTTATTTTAAAAATAGGGCAGTATAGTATTACAATGCTTAGAAATACTGTTTTGTGAAATAAGCATCCTGGATTTGAAAACTTTTGAATTAATTCTGTCTGAGGATATCTGACAGTAATAAGTCATTAAAAGTCTGTATTTCACTAGAAAACTACAGTATGTTTTCATGGGCTGCATTAGTCAGTCAGTCATTATCCAACCTGCTATATGGGGGTCTGCTGGAGCCAATCCCAGCCAACACAGGGTGCAAGGCAGGAAGCAAACCCTGGGCAGGGTGCCAGCCCACCACACACACCAAGCACAATTTAGAATTGCCAATGCACCTAACCTGCTTGTCTTTGGACTGTGGGAGGAAACCCACACAGACACGGGGAGAACATGCAAACTCCACATAGGTAGGACCCGGGAAGCAAACCCACGTCTCCTTACTGTGAGGCAGCAGTGCTACCCACTGCGCCACTGTGCTTCCCTGGACTGTATTAATTAACATATTTTCACTTTGGTTTTTACATACAAATGATTCAGATGTTAGCTGTTTAGTCACACTATGTTTAACTGCAGGGTTTTTTTCATACTTTTTCTAAAGCTGTCCCCTTTTTGAATGTACTAGTATGTCCAGAGCAAGACCCTGTGGTGTTATGGGTCCTCAGCTCACTTAACAAAGGCCGTTTTTTAAATAAATAATCACCGCTCTCGCGGCGGCTTAGTGAGGGGGCGTAGTGGCCATAGCAAGCCGCGGGGCGAGTGCACAGGTGAAGGACTGCCCACATCCGTGATTGTTCCCGTGGCTAATGTGCTGCAGCTGCTATGGCCCCTCGCAATTTAAAGAAGTGAGAGTCGGTTGGGAGAGGAAAGGAAAAGATCAAAAAAGAACGAGAGAAAGGAAAAGAGGACGGAGGTTTTAGGGAGCGAGGAAGCAAGTCAGTGAGAGAGAGACAAGGAACGTGTGGGCGAGCGGATGAGCGCTCGTGGGCAGCTGCGAGGAAGCTGGGTGTTAGGCCGGCACCCAGGCGTTGGAGTTGGAATTCGCTCCCGCTGAGCGAGCAGGTAGCAGGAGTGACCAGGGAATGGCGACTGGCCGCAGAAGGCCGGAAAGGCAGCGGGAGTCGCGAGGTTTAGTGTTACAGTCCTTGGTGTGAGCGTCCTGGAGACTAAGGAGTCCAAGTCTCAGGCCTGGGATGAGTGCCAGACCGAAGCCAGGATCGGGAGGTCTCCAGACCTGTGTGTGAGTGGAGAAGGGCAGCTGCAGGGAGCGTCTCGCCTGTTGCAT
This sequence comes from Polypterus senegalus, assembly GCF_016835505.1. NCBI lineage: Eukaryota > Metazoa > Chordata > Cladistia > Polypteriformes > Polypteridae > Polypterus > Polypterus senegalus. The sequence goes on from NC_053169.1 coordinate 53,916,373, forward strand.
GGGCCCGTATGGGAGAAGCAGGTGAGATGCCAGCATAGAAGAGCACTGGGCTTGCTGTTGGCATGATTTTTAAAGACTGCTTCCCTCCCGTAGGAACGTTTTAACCTCTGATTTTAAAGGATTGTTTTTCTGTTGTTTTAGTTCCACGTTTTATTGGATTATTTATTTATGGAACTCTTTGAAAGCACTGCACTATTTATTTGAACACTTTGTTTTTTGATTGTCTTTTTAATAAAAACACTTCTGCAAATTTGAACCATCCCCTTGCTCAAATGTTGTCCCACTGTCTAGCTCACCTCGGTTATATCTATCGACGATGTTGGGTTCAAGGGCTTCCAAACAGTGATGGGAGCGGGGAGCCAAACCCGCATCGTCACAGACCCCCTAAGTAGAAGATGTAAGTGTGTCTCTGAAGAGGTTCTTGTTGGCATTGTTCACGTCAGTTATAGACATATCTAGATGGCTGCTTATTTGCTGCCAAGCTTACAGCTGATGTGCACATTATCTGCTGCATTCTCCGAAAATACCCTTCTTGTGGGGAGGGATGTGGAGTTCCCCCTTGGTGACTTTCACTTCACTAATGGTGTATCTTGGTGTCATCAGTCATTACTTTATAGAATGTCCTTCATTAAAAGGGGAATCTTACTTAAATGCAGAAAATGTTAAATTGCAGTTATACTGTGTTATATTTTTAACCTCGTACAGGGTTCTCACCCAGTGCTTGGCACTAATATTTAAATAAATCAAGCATCCTAGGTTTGAATCCGCACTCATACATTGTTAGTTGGCACATTCTCAACATGTGAGAAGAAATTTAATATGTGAGGTTTCCTGCTACATCCCCAAAGATATTAGATTAGATACACTTTACTAATCCCAAGGGGAAATTAATAAGTAATAACAATATATTTTATTTATATAGTGCCTTTCCTATGCTTAAGGTGCTTAATTCAAAATTAAAGTACTGGCAAATCTAATTTGTTCTTCTGTGAGTGTGAGTAAGCCCTGGCATAGACTGGGCCATGTCCGAGTTGTTTTCTGCCTTGTACTTAATGCTCTTATGATAGGCTTTGCCCCCTTTGACCCTGAATTGGTAATGAAGAACTCTAACATCCAGTTCAATGTTTTTGTCAGTTAATAAATATAGTTTGTACTTTATTATAGGGTGGCATGGTGGCACAGTGGTAGTATTGCTGCCTCGCAGTAAGGAGAGCAGGGTTTGGATCCCGGGTCCTTCCTGAATGTGTCTGCGTGGGTTTCCTCTGAGTGCTCCGTATTTCTGCCACCGTCCAAAAACATGCAGATTAGGTGAATTGGTGATCCTAATTTGGACTGCGTGTGTGGCTGGAAAGCCTGTGAAGGACTGGTGCCCTGTCTCGGGTTTGCTCTAGCATTGCACCCTGTGCTAGCTGGGATAGGCTCCAGGAGACCCCTATGATCCTGTTCAGCACTAAGCTGGTTAGAAAATGACTGAATGACTTTATGACAGACAGACAGATGTCTCACAGATCCAGCATCATGCATTATGTCCTGCACTAAGTCATCTGTGTGAAATCTACACATTCTCTTTAAGTCCTTCATCTACATCTCAGATGATGACTGCTAGGTTAGCTGTTATTTCTGAACTGGCCCTTTGGGATTCTGAGTGTGTGTCTGAGTGAGCCCCTTGAGTAGACTTACACCCAATCCATAGCTCTTTCTAGTCTTGCAGTCAATGTTACCTGATAGAACAGGGGGGCCCACACTTTTTCGGCTTGCAAGCTACTTTTAAAATGACCAGGCTGAAATGATCTACCTACATTACAAATGCTTTATATATACTGTATATATACACACACATACACTGAGTATACTTTATACATAAAATATATGTTGTCAAACCTTGCATAACTGACTAACCTTTATGGCACAATAACAGTTCAACACATTTATGGTCACTACAGTATTTGGATTTAATAATCTTTATGTGGGAAAAGGCTGATTCGCAGAGGTCTTGAAATCTCAGCAGGAATTTCTCCCTAGCCATCTGTCTCAACAAAGGCATCTTTTATCATCTCTCCATCTTGGAAGGACTTCTTATGCTCAATGATCGAGTGACTAACCCGGAATGATGCTTCGGTGTGTCTGCCTTTGCTTTTGAATTCAGCCGAGTGAAAAATGACGTCTGTCTGATTAACTGCGATTTTAGTTCCCTCTCCATTCTCTTTCTCAGAAGGAAGTCAGTTTCGTAGTTTTTATGAACAGTTCGAAAGTGTCTTTCCACATTTTCCTTCTTTGGAGTAGCAATGAGAGATTGAGAGATCAGACAAACGCACTCCGATTGTGACATTGTAAGAAAAAAATCCTCTTCCAATTCCACATCCAGCCCACACCCTCCCCAAACCAATTTTTTTTTAATCCCTTTTTTAGTCGATATAAATGTGAAGGCTATCTAGATCACAGTTGGAGTTTTGCAGTAGCTCGCGCGTTTGATTGTGCATGCGGGATGACCAGTGTGTTAGAAGAGAAGAGATCTCAGACTGGCCACCCTGTATGTCAATCAAGTGGCAAATGCCATAGGGAGAAAATATGATAGACTAACATTAAAAAAAAAAATTTGAATGCAACGCGATCTACCTGCACTACCTTTGCGATCTAATGGGTCAATCGCGATCGACGTATTCGGCACCCCTGTGATAGAACATGATATCTGACAAATGAGACTAGACCTTGCAGTCCATCAAGTTTGATTGTTTAGATAACTGTCCCAATATCTCACCCAGATACGTCTTAAAGGTTTTCAAAGTTCCTGTTTCAACTACATGGCAATGTAGCTTGTTTGAAATTTCCTCAACCCTTTGAGTAAAGAGGTGCTTCCTGGCTTCGGTCATAACTGCTTTCCCCCTTAATTTCCACGAGTAGTCAAGTACTTGATTCACCATTAGGTTGTAAGAATTCTGCTGGATCTACTTTAACAAACCCTTTAAGGATTTTGAAGTCCAGGATTACGTCCCCACACAGTCTCCTTTGCTCAAACCTGAACAAGTTAAATCCTCTGAATATGACATGTCTTTAGACAAGTCCTGGGATGCACTTTGTTGCTCTCCTCTTGACAGCTTCAAGTTCTGCTATATATCTTCCTTGTAATGTGGTTACTAGAACTGCACAAAATACCCCATACTAATACTAGTGCATTATATAGTCGGAACATAACATCCCTTGGCTTAATCCACCCAAACACACACACACACACACACAACATTAGATTTACAGGTTTTAAGAGGAACTGACACCCTGTCCAGGGATTGATCCTGCTTTTGGCCCTATACTTGCTGGGATCAGCTCCACGACCCTGCTCAGGATTAATTGAGCTTAGAAAATGGCATGTTTTTGAAGAATGTTACTTGAATAGAGTTTGATGTGTGTTCTAGGCCTGTGTATTCTAATGATATGTTAGTTTTAAATCATGTTTGTTTAATGACGGAGCTAACCTTCATTATATTTAACTCCAAAACAGCTTTTCTCTTCAGCAGTGATCTCCCACTTAAAAATTATATAAAAGCGTCATTTAACGCTTAAAGTTGCTTTATTTATTCCTGTGAAAGTGAGAAGTGAGTGTGCGCCCAGTATTTATCATGGTAGCTTCACTGCGCACAGTTTGTCACTTCATTGAAAGGCGCTGGCAGTCCAATTGTGCACCTCAATAGCTGGGATGTCCTCACGGCGTCTTTGAGCAGCTTAATCCTCAAAAAGAGTTAGCATGTAATCACGTCCACTGACGTCAGTTTGACTGAGTGTAATTAAAAGAAAAAACATACGCCTCCATTTATCCATGAATTATTGCTAAATCGAGTTTTGCACTGTTGCGTTTGGTACACACCGAGGGTTTCTGGGGTGCCAAACTTCCCTAAGAACAGCTGAGAGAACCTGCCTTGACTGAAGACGAGAAGGAAAATCGCGGGAAACGCGCGCAGAGCACCTCAGTGCTAATTAAAGGTGACGCGCGCAGAACACCAGCGAGCACATCTCTGGATAGAACTGGGCCACCAATTAAGGTAGAAAATGTTTAATGTATCGCACTGTTAAAGTTATAATCGTGTAGTTACAGCTACAAGTCCCACACACAGCGTTGCGTTGTATCTATGAGACTTTTCTGCTACTTGCTGTGAAAAGCTGGAATATGCAGGAAGTCACATCATTATTTCTCGGTTGTGGCTGTTGTTTTCATAGAATTAAAATATCGCCGTGAAACTTCGGCACGTTCGAGTATATATTTGTATTATATGGTATTACTGTTTAAAAACTTAAAGTTTGCCTTGAAACCGCAGTGTAAATGAAATGGAAAAAAAAACCATACAGATATTGTATATTTTAACAAGTTAAGGTGAAAAGAAGACTGATGCACATTCAGCAGAGGTTAACAGCACATGAAAAGGTTATACTAAAATCACAAGGTTATTAATGACAGGGACCCCGCCTGAAGCCTCTCAGGGAAATCACCATCTTCGTGAGCGCTCCCCATCACCGCGTTATTCCTGTTGCCATCCCTTTACTGTTCTCCTAATTTGTGATCGCCGATTTGCGAACAATAGGTTATTTTTAATGGCTCTTTTCGGTAGGTTATACATATCGATTCAAAGGAGTGCAATGTGAGTGTAAGGGCTTGTTTATACTTCACGCTCAGAACGCGTACGCGCCCGCATCATGGCTGCCACGCGTTCCCAGCGTTCATTTGATGCGTCCTCTGAGCAGGTTCTCAGAAATTAAGGGCTCATTTATACTTCACGCGACGCGACGTATGCTGCAGCGGACGCTCCTGCTAAGCAAGCGTTGAAGTGTTTATACTTGCGCGCGTACTTTACGTAAATCTGGAGGAGTCCACCAGGCGAGATATTATCACGGTGAGAACATGTTTGGCTTCTCTGTGTTGTGAATTGCCTAAAACACCTATTAAATTCCGATAACACCTTACCGCAATATCTGTGAAAAGGATGTTTATTGATTAAATCCATCAATCCAGGGATGTGTCCATTCCAACAAGCATTGGGCATGACTGAGAAACAAGGTGAATACAAGCGAGGTGAATACAAGCACACACATACACTAGCGTCATTTTAGCGGCACCAAATCCCCAAATCTGCTTATCTTTGGAAGGAAACTGGAGCACAGTGTGGAATACAAGCAGGAAATACCAGCAACATAACTCCCTGCGAGACAGCAGTGCTATCGCTCCACCACCGTGACACCCCCATGTGTGTAATTATTAACAGTATCCATCCATTTTCTAACCCGCTGAATCCGAATACAGGGTCACGGGGGTCTGCTGGAGCCAATCCCAGCCAACACAGGGCACAAGGCAGGAAACAATCCTGGGCAGGGTGCCAACCCACCGCAGGACACACACAAACACACCCACACACCAAGCACACACTAGGGCCAATTTAGAATCACCAATCCACCTAACCGGCATGTCTTTGGATTGTGGGAGGAAACCGGAGTGCCCGGAGGAAACCCACGCAGACACGGGAGAACATGCAAACGCCACGCAGGGAGGACCCGGGAAGCGAACCCGGGTCTCCTAACTGCGAGGCAGCAGCGCTACCACTGTGCCACCGTGCCGCCCTTATTAACAGTATTCATTATTTAAATGAAATTATATGTAAAATGTAACATACACACTTTAATGCATTTCATCATGAAAGTGTTATCAAGTATAAATCTAAAGATTCTAAATGTGCAGAGAGTTGGAATATCATACATTTAATGTGTTCAGTGTGGTGATCTTTTGCTGCTTGCCGCAGCTGTCAGGTCCAAGAAGCTCGTAGCAATTAAAAACTGGGGTGATGTTTACGACGGTCTGCTTTAATGATAAAGTAAACTACGAGGTTAAAGTGGACAATTCGAGATTAAAGCCGAAATTTCCACTTTAATCACAAAATACACGTTTTCACCGTGTCCTTTATTTTTTTCTCAGTGGTTCAAATATAACGCTATACATTATGTTGCTGTTGTTAAGTTGCAAAAATAAAAAAATTAAAAAAGATGACACAAAAGATGGTATTTGAGACTTTTAAAATGTATTGTGTCATTACATTCGCGAACTATCTACATGTGACAGAAAGCCTCTATGCAGATCCTACGGGATGAATGCTTCGATGTGGTGAAGCAAAATGCCGACATACAGATGCATTCGTGGTAATTTTATATTCAAGCGTCGCATATTCCCGATCGTAATGACACGATACATTTTAAAAGTCTCAGTGCCATCTATTTTTTTTTGCAACTTCACATCGGCAACATAATGTATAGCGCTGTATTTGAGCCACTGAGAAAAAAAAAAAGACACGGTGAAAACGTATTTTGTGATTAAAGTGGAAATTTCGCTTTAATCTGAATTGTCCACTTTAACCTCGTAGTTTACTTTATCAGTAAAGCAGACCGTCGTAAACGTCATCCCAGTTTTTAATCACTACGAGCTTCTTGGACCTGACAGCAGCGGAAAGCAGCAATAGATCGCCACACAGAACAAATTAAATGTATGATCTTTTTCAACTCTCTGCACATTTAGAATCTTTAGATTTACAGTATACCTGATATCACTTTCATGATGAAATGCATTAAAGTGTGTATGTTACATTTTACATATAATTTGATTTAAATACTGAATATTGTTAATTACACACATGGGGGTGTCACGGTGGCGGAGCGATAGCACTGCTGTCTCGCAGGGAGTTATGTTGCTGGTATTTCCTGCTTGTATTCCACACTGTGCTCCAGTTTCCTTCCAAAGATATGCAGATTTGGGGATTTGGTGCCTCTAAAATGACGCTAGTGTATGTGTGTGCTTGTATTCACCTTGCGATGAGCTGAGGCCTCGTCAAGGGACTGTTTCTCACTCGTGCCCAATGCTTGCTGGAATGTACACATCCCTGAATTGATGGATTTAATCAATAAACATCCTTTTCAGAGATACTGCAGTAAGGTGTCATCAGAATTTAATAGGCGTTCTAGGCAATTCACAACATAGAGAAGCCAAACATGTTCTCACCATGATAATATCTCACACTGCCACCTGATGGATTCCTCCAGATTTACATAAAGTACGCGCGCAAGTATAACCACTACAACGCTTGCGTAGCAGGAGCGTCCGCTGCAGCATGCGTCGCGTGAAGTATAAACCCGGCCTTAGTGCATATACAGCATGTCATATAATCAGCCTCTTTCGTTTAAAGCGCATATGTTCACATCACATATTGGATCGTGAATGGAAAACAATTTTCGAATGCAACGTCTTATTTTAGTTAAGCATTTTCAGTATGTTATCATGCTTCGTGCTTTCAAACAGGATGAATGTTATGTGAATAGAATTATCAGCATGTTTAAAATACACTTACCTTTTTTTGCTCAGCAGATGCTTTTACCCAAATTAGCAACTAACAAAAGTGGTCAAAATAAATGAGTAAAAAATCAGTCTGGAGGACTATTTGGAAACGTGTTACAGGACAAGTTTACAGAATTAATAAAGTATCTATCTATCTATCTATCTATCTATCTATCTATCTATCTATCTATCTATCTATATATCTATCTATCTATCTATCTATCTATCTATCTATCTATCTATCTATCTATCTATCTATCTATCTATCTATCTATCTATCTATCTATCTATCTATCTAATTGAACATCACAGCAGAGCTCAGACCAAAATGCAAGAGAGTTACAATTCTTTGGTTACAAAAACCTAACAAAGCCATTGTCAGTTAGACAGAAATTCACCAAAAAAGAGAGTGTTCAAATGCTTCTCAAACTTCTCTGACTTGAATATCATTGAAAATCTATGGGATGATTTGAAGCAGGCTGTCCATGTTTGGCAGCCATCAAATTTAACTGAACTGGAGAGATCGAGGGTAGGCTGGTCGGACGTTCAGAGTGGCCACTGTGTGTGTGACTGAATGTGCAACTCTTTGGTTTTTCACTTCAGGTGTTAAACTGTTGCAAAGGCTACAATTGTCTTTGTCTATGTTTTTTTTTTTAACAGAAAATGAACGGATAACAAATTTGTGAAAATGCATCAGCTGGGTAGGGAAGGGATATTTTGTAATAATGTAGCATTATAGCTGTAGAAAACTAAGAAATTCTGATAAACATAAAAACAAATCTGTATAGCTTAGCACATTTGTGTAGCAGCTTTCTCAACAGAAGCAGCAGTGTTATGAAAAGTACACCCACTCACAGCATTGCTCTGCGAGGTTTCTGTGAAATCCATTTGCTTTGTCTGCTCAAGAATTAAGATAAAATGACACAAGTGAGAAGAGCTGAGTATCCTTTTAGGTCTGCGGTTTACACAATCTGTGAGCTAACGCTCTAGGAAGACTGTGCACTTGTCCCTAAATCTGAGGTACTGTCAAACTGGAAAACGGGCAAAAACTCTTGACAACATTTATAATCATATTGTGCAAATTGCTGAGTGGTGTTCATGAGATACCAATGAAGAAACATCAAGGGTATAAGATGTGGTAGAAAGACAACAGTTTCTGGTAGTTAGTGTATGGCTGTGAGATTAAAAGAGTAAAAAAGAATGGCATAAAATGAAAAAATATGTGAACATGCATGAAAGTTAGATATAAGATTTAATATGTTGCGTGATGGTAAATTGTGAAAAAACTTTGAAGTATGTGTAGAAAGGGTAGCAAAATCATTTCAGCTTTACTCATAGCTATTACAACGATGCATTGCTGTAACAGACATGACGTTACTGGATTACGACAGCATGTTACTGGCATAAGGTAACAAGGAGCTGGAAAAACTAGTTTTATGTGCACAGATGACTGTAAGTTGTGGGCACAAGAAAACATGCCAGGGTACAGTATAGCAAGTTGAGAAACAATCATACAAGAAAGCAAGTCAGTTGGATTTGATGAATGAGGGCATCGTTGTGGATTTCCTTTAAGCCAATGTTCTGAAGTCTGTGGTGGGCTGGCGCCCTGCCCGGGGTTTGTTTCCTGCCTTGCACCCTGTGTTGGCTGGGATTGGCTCCAGCAGACCCCCGTGACCCTGTAGTTAGGATATAGCAGGTTGGATAATGGATGAATGGATGGAAATGTTCTGAAGTCATTCACCCACAAGAAACTGTCATCAAAGACCACCAGGCAGTGGAGTTTGTTTCCAGTTATAAATATCTGGGCCAGTCACAGACTCAAAATGGACTTTCACTGAAAATAAAGAAGGCATTTGCAAAAAGGGACAGCAGTGCCTCTCTTGTCTAAGGAAGCTCAGTCTTTTTAATGTGAGTCCTACTATTATGTCAGTCTTTTGTGAATCCTGTATTGAGTCTGTCTTTACTTGTGTTCTGTTGGTCGGGTTTGGAAATCTTGATGTCAAAAACAAAATAAATGAAACAGTAAAATGGAGTAAAAACAAAATAAGAGCAAGGACTCAACAGTCAAATCTGACAGACCTGTTCAACAAGCATGTGTTGAGGAAAGCAGAGTGTGTTTTGTCAAAGTGGACTCACCCTCTCCAGTATTCATTTCATTTGTTACCAGCAGGTCACTGGTTCAAAGTTCAAAGGGTAAAAAGCATCTGGCTCAAATATTTCATTCCAGCCTCTATCAAATCTTCTGAATACAATCAACTTTAATAAATATCCACAGGCTTAAATCATGAGATGAATTGTCATCATTTGTACCAATCATCATTCACATCTAAATATTGATTTCATTTTAGATAATATGTAGTGTGTTCGATCCAATACTTCTTTGTGATGTGTTTTTGTTTTAATGTTATGCCATGGTCTCTCTGTAAACCCTCCTGAAAAATTGCATTTCCCTCTTGGGATGATAACATTTAATGGAATATATACTGTATATGACTGGGTCAGAGCATCTCCAAAACGGCAGATCCAGTGCAGTATTCCCAGTATGCAGTGGTTACCACCTATCAGTATGTACAGTAAGTGCCAGAAATGGACCATGTAGCAATGGAAGAAAATGGCCTTGTCCAATGAATGACATTTTCTTTTAGATCATGTGGATAGCCAGGTGCATGTGCTTTGCGTACCTTGGGAAGAGATGGCAACAGGATGCATTATGGGAAGAAGGGAAGCTGGCAGAGGCAGTGTGAGGGCGTTCATGTGAATGAACCTCCCCTCTCTTGTGCTCCTTCCACCCTTTAACCAGGACGTCCTCCTCTGCTTTTGGAAGCGCAGTGCTTAGCAGCTGTCCAGTCACATGGCCCTCTGCATCTCCAGCCAGATCATTACAGTAGTACAGTATTATTTATTATTGTTTCCTAATACATGAAAGTGCTGCTCTGACCAGAGTACTGCCTGGGGTGTTTGCCTCATTGCTCATTTAACATGTTAAGCAGGCCGAATTAATCGCAAAAATTAACGTGTTAACTTTCCCAGGCCAAAATAAAAAAATATATATATATATATATTGTGACAGATAGAGGGTGCTGTCAACCCCTGAACCCTCAGACAACACGTTCAGACACCAGGTAAACGTCCAAAATGATGAATTTATTTTTACAATAATGTACACAAAGCACCTCCACTATTCTCAATAATAAATCAATAATCAATACAATACACAATCCTCCAATCCACCCAGCAGCTCAGTCACTCTTCCTCCCAACTCGGCTCTCTCTGCTGGGTTTTCCCCGAGTCCTTTATAGTCCTTGACCCGGCAGTGTTTCTGTCCCTCAGTCCACGTGATTTTATAACACTTCCGGAAGTACTTCATCTCTCCCGTCCCCGTGACTAGGAAGTACTTCTGGACTATATGGAAAATATAAGTCACTGTGCCTCCCTCCCACGATACCCAGCAGGGTTGTGAAGTAAAACTCCAATGTCCATGATGCCCTGCTGGAACTCGAGGCCCCTCCATGATCCACTGCCGGCCATATATCACAATATATATATTCAGAAAAACTGAAACTGACACCAAGGTGGACATGCTAATAATGCATAACTTGTGGGGTTTAAAGTAATGAGCACAAAAGAAGGATAAAGATTGGAGAGCTGATGAGAAGAAATGATAGGCTTGATTTTCTTTCACTGTTCTACATTGTTATACCATTGTTATATTATAATAATTATTAATAATAATAATATTATTATATTGTTATCTCATGTACATTATTTATTTATAATGAAATGGTAAAATGAGAAGAATCCAGTTTCCTTACAAAGAGTTATGGCAAGCTATTTGAACTACAATGTTTTGCTTCTACGATCAGAATAGATGTTTGGTTTATAGAATACCTAAATATTATTTAAATATTATTTTGATTATTATGCAGGTGATTTTCAAGGCTAAATCCAAGTATACTCCAGAGCTTCTAAAGTACAGGTAAGTTTTAAAATGGACATTTTTACATCGATAGAAGAATGTAAGATATTGTGTTTTTGTCTTACTTGAAAGTGATATACCTCTCTGCTACACTTTGACTTTGGCACTTCTTTGCTCTTAACTTGTATCTCAGTAAATCTTGCTCTGGTTCACAGATGATTTGCAGTATTAGGGTTCCAAGGTATTTTCAGTCAGAGGTCACATCAGGTACTTCCCTCCTTCGTTGCCCCACAGCAGTACATACCCACATGTCCTTACTCACTCTCAAGAAATAAAGCATGTTTGATTGCTGGGATGTGATATATAAATGGAGTTTTATCCTTTCCTACAGCATTTGTGATTAGCAAACAAAAATGTTGTTTTCTCATCCAAGCTGCCAAATTTACTTACACATCTATATATATAATTCACTGTCGCCCAACCATGGGATACGCACGACAGAGCCCCATCCGCCAACTCACAGAGCCCAGCCCGCCAACTCTAACCCTCCTCCCGCGTCCACCCTCGCTCTCGAGGCATGCGCACTGCCTGCTGTTAATAGTCTTAGTCCCACTGGCATGCCTCCGCATACACTCAAAATTAAAAGTGGTTCAGTCATCATGCTTCTCAGGAACCTCATGCCAGCAACAGGTCTCTGTAATGGCACTAGACTTTGTTATCAGCATTCACCTCAATGTACTGGAGTGTAAGACTATCACATCTGCTACCTCACAAACTGTCCTTATTCCCCAGATTTCAATGACCCCATCAGATTCTAATTTGCCTTTTAATTTTACACGCAGACAATTTCCTGTTAGATTGGCATTTGCAATGACAATTAATAAGGCACGGGGCCAAACTTTCAAAAAGATGTGCCTGTATCTGCCAAAACCTGTTTTCACTCACGGACAATTGTATGTTGCTCTCTCTAGAGTTCCATCTTTTCATTCACTGACAGTTGTATCCTCAAACCCTCCCCATTTGGACAACTGTGTCTTTCAGGAAGTCTTCACCCATCAATAAATAATTATATGCAGCGTATGCTACGCCACGGGTTGACTCGTACAATATAATTGTTGAAACTTGTACAAGAAGAGGACAGACAGGTGAACTGACCCAGAATCACTCAGCATTGTGGGGCCCAGACCTTATGACCTTCTTCTTTACTCTCCTACGTCTCAGCTGCAAGGCCTTGCTCCCTCATCTCCAGTCTTCTTGCACTCTGTATATTCATATGTTGAATGCTTCCTTTGAATAGTAAAGTACTTTATACACCAAAATTTAAAATAAATTAAGACTGATCACAAATCATTTCACATATAAAAAAACTGCTAGAGTTTTCTACACAAAATATGTTCTTTTTCACCTCTCACAGTTCCTGCCAAAATTCATTACCCGTTAACAGCACATTTCCAGTTCTGTGTTTTCCACACCCATGAGCAATTCCTACACAATTCTGAAAAACATTTCTCTAATTGTACTCAAAAGAATAAGGCCAGATTCTGCTGAGGTTGTTTTTGTGCTTCATAAGCAGATTCGTCTAATTTGAACATGCCAAGACGAAGCAATGCAGAGGGCCGTTAGGCAATAGAAGTGCTGACTAAGAACGAATGGATCTTAGTTACCCGGCAACAACTGTTACTTCTGTAAATCAGTCTCTCTATTATAGCGTATACTGTCTTCAGCAGTTTACATTTATTTATGCAAATGATATTACACACACACACACACACATATATATATATATATATAGTGGCAGGAGACTGGGGGCCAGACGCACCCGGGACACCTGGAGGGACCGGGTGGCGGTCTATATGCCCCCAAAGCCATTAGGGGGCAACCGCCCTGGATAAGGAGGAGAGGACCACGGGGACGCAGCAAGGAGGCTCAAGCCCATTGGGGCCCATGGCCAGTGCCAGGGGGCGCCCCAAGCTTCATTGAGCCTGGGAGATCGACACTTCCGCCACACCTGGGAAGGTGGAGGAAGGACCTTCCAGGGATGCCCGGAGTGTTTCCGGGTGATGATGCGGCACTTCCGCCACACCAGGAAGTGCCGCCAGAAGAATGTCATCAAGCACCTGGAGCACGTCCAGGTGATTATAAAGGGGGCCGCATTTGTGCTGGAGTAGGACGAAGCTCCAGCGGACAGAAGAGAGGTGGCCCACGGACATTGAAAGGCCCGAGTAATGGTGTTTGGTGTGGGAAGCACTGTGTGTGTGTGGGACTTGTGTCTTGGGGGACTTGGTCTTTATTAAACGTGTGTGATGTAAGAGCTGCCGGTGTCAGTCTGTTTGTGTCCGGGCTGAACTTCTCACAATATAAATACAGTATCTACATACAAACACAGAAGGGCTGAATGAGAAGTGATGCTTTCATGTCTGGACAATTCTTAGAATATGCTCTTTAATTGTGTGTATTCATTTCATAGTCGTCAAATAACTGTATGCATTTTTGTCAGTGATAAACAAGTTTTGTGACGCCATCATGGTAGAAGTCCACACTCAGTTTCTGCAACCGCGTCCTGACAGCGTTCTCAGTTTCTTCATTTGATGCATAATGATGTGTGAAGGTCTTCTTTCAATTATGGAGAACAGTTATAACCATAAACAGCTTGTGTACATCAGTGAATTTCCATTGGAGCAACGCCTTCTGCTGTCAGGAACACAATCACAGCACACTGCTTAAAATGAACTGACAAGGGTCATGGGATCCAATTCATAGAGAGCAGCAAACAACCTTCCGCTGTAATGACCTGTCGCCAGCTGCGGTGGTAGAGAAGAAGCTACAGAACGTGCCAATGCTTGTTGCATATCAGGTCTGCTATCTGTTAATGAGATATGAAACATTACTTTTCTTTCAACACTTGTACACTCCATTGTATGATTGTAACACAGGAGGGGCGCTGGGGCTCAGGATTTAGTGCTGGTGCCTCATAGTTTGGGTGCCCTGGGTTGAATCCCTTGCTTGGCGCTACCTGTTGGGAGCTGAGATGTTATGCCTATGTGCGTGTGGATTTTTCTCCTGTAGCTCAAAGACGTGTAGGTTAGGTTGATCACAGCCTCTAAGCTGAGAGTGTGTCCTGCAATGGTTTGGCACCTCATGCTGAGTTGTTTTCTGCGTTGTTCTTAGTGCTGTTGAGATACGCTGGGTAGGAGAATGTTCTCATTTCGGGTGAGCAGTACATTCTGAAACACGTGACAACTATCTCAAGTGTTCTTTTGGGCTCCATGCACATTACTGAAACCGAGACTGGGAAATTTCCCTGAAGATGTTCCTTTAGATTGCAGCCTCTTTCTTTTTAGTTGTTAGTTTTCACTGCGTTCTTTAGGTAACCCCAAAGGGTAAGTGAAGTGTACAGTATATAGTGTTTGAGGCATCACGCATATTTTACTCAGTTACACACTAGTCGCGCAACATTAATTGCTTGGTAAAAGTAATCCATGAAAAGGTAGACAGCATGGATGGAACCGTATTATTTTTAGCTTTATTAAAAAATTGTAGTTTAATTAGATGTTTCTCTATAATTCAGTTGATTTGTAAAGATGTTATACGTCACTGATTGACAGAGTGGCTAGCACTGCAGCACTGTTTGCATTTTAAATTTACCAAATAACAGTTTACAATGTTAATCGCTGACTGAATAAGAGACACAGAATGTTGATCAGGTGACTTACACTGCTTTATATGTAAAGATGGTCAGCGTTACAGCCTTCTTCTTTTTGTTTTCAGGTGGCCTCTCTACTTAACATTTCTGGCAGTCAGTGTGATCTTCACCGTGGTGAACCTGACCTGTGCGCTGCTGGTGAAAGTGTCCAGTGCGGAGACAAAGACTATTGTCTTGGTGCGCGTGGCCATTAATGACACTCTGTTTGTGCTCTGTGCAGTGTCACTTGCTCTGTGCCTGTACAGGATTGCTAAAATGTCCCTGGCTAACATCTATCTTGAGTCAAAAGTAAGTTTTGAAGTTGGCAATTGTTTTTCATATGACATGTAAAAATCTGGCCAGTTGGGTTTACGTGCAGACAAACTGGTGATGTAGCAGTATTTTAGTCCTGGGATAAGGTGTCGACTCTACTGGGACAGATAATTATGTTCTAAAATGGTGCCTCTGTGTCAGTATCAAGTCACGTCAGGTTGGGGAACATGCACTGGTACAGCGTGTTGCCGCACCCACCACACGACGATCCTGGTTGGCAACCCCCCAGGCAGACACGCAGTCCAGTCCCACCCTCTGTAAATGACCCTCTATCTGCCGCTGCCAGGTGTTATGTGGGCGTCCCCTTGGCCTGGTCCAGCTACTCGAGTCCCCAACAATGAGGGTCCTGCGAGCCGGATTACCCTCGGGGAATCACGCCACATGGCCGTAGTGCCATAATTGATGCGCCCTCACAATGCAGGTAAAGTGCGACATTCAGGACTCCGTAAGCAACCACTCATTCGACACAAAGCGGCACCCAAGGATTCTCTGAAGAGACACAGCACTGAAGGAGTCCAGTCTTCACCTCAGGTCACTGGATAGCGTTCATGTCGCCCAACCATATAGCGTCAGTATGTTTGCAGGTAAAGAATCCTCCGGTGAATACGGTTTCTTCAATCCCATCCACATGAGCTGTCGCCAACAGGAACAGAGAGCACCTCTTTAGTCATTCATGAATACGTTCATTTGTTTTATCATTTAAACATCTTTGAGGAGTATTGACCGTTCAGCCCTATAAGCTTGTCAATCATATTCACCTAATTTCTCAAAAACAAAATCAAGTCAAGTTTTGAAGGTCCCCAACGTACTACTCTACCACACTACTTTGTAACTCATTTGTTGTATGCTATCTGATTCAATCTGT
The DNA here is from genome assembly GCF_016835505.1 of Polypterus senegalus. NCBI lineage: Eukaryota > Metazoa > Chordata > Cladistia > Polypteriformes > Polypteridae > Polypterus > Polypterus senegalus. The sequence continues at coordinate 53,932,529 of NC_053169.1, forward strand.
GAAAAAAACGTAATATTTCTAAGAAATCTGCCCCTAATAATTTTCCATCAGTGTCCCCAAATTTTTTGATGAATTTATTTCAAAGTAACTCCTGGGTCAGCCTTCCTAATTCCCTTCATAATGTTAAACAGTTCAACTCTTACTCTGCATTTGGGTAAGCGACAAAAGTTGCTTTCGTCTCCTAGCTCAGACCTTGCAGTCAGCCTGGTTACGTTCATCTGGACTTTCTTTAATGCTGCTGTGTCTTTCTTTGAAGTACAATACTGTATGTACGTTTAATCCTTACTAGTGCATTATATCACTTGAACATAATCTTCCTTGACTTGTACTCCGCACATTGTGATATGAAACATCCAAATAACTGTCTTTAAACATTGCTGAACGCTGTATGGATGGAGAAAGTAAGACGCCACTTTGACTCCTAATTACGAAATATACTTTCAAGTTTCACACCTCCCCTTATGCATTTAGTCCTAAAATGTTGACTTCCTGTGTGTATAACATGATATTCATTTAAATTAAATGTCATCTGCCATAAATACAGTATATCCTAGTTTGTATTCCCTCTAGGTCCTTGTGTAACAGTGTGGCTGATTGCCTGCAATGTCATCTAATTTAGTATCATCCACAGACATAGTCAGCTTGTTATTTATATTCGTATCAATATCATTTATGGATATTAAACAGAGCCGCATCCATCAGCACTGAACCCTGGGGGATACCACTTTTAACATCACAATTTAGAAAATGTTCTGCACACCATAACCATTTGCTTCTGCACCCATCTACAATGCACGCTACATCTTCAACTCTCTCGCAATTGTAGCATATTAGTAAAACATGAAATTGTCCCGAGTGTGTGCTTGGTGTGTGCTTGGTGTGTGTGTGTGTGTGTGTGTGTGTGCACCCTGCCCGGGGTTTGTTTCCTGACTTGCACCCTGTGTTGGCTGCGATTGGCTCCAGCAGACCCCCGTGACCCTGTAGTTAAGATATAGCGGGTTGGATAACAAATGGATGAATGGACCTCCCACATCTAAAATCTTGCTGACTGTTTAAGTCTTCAAAGACTTCAATTTTTTAGTTTCATCAGATTCCTTTTTATTATCCAGACTAGCAAAATACCCGCACTTCGCAGCAGAGAAGTAGTGTGTTAAAGAAGTAATGAAAAAGAAAAGGAAACATTTTAAAAATAAAGTAACATGATTGTCAATGTAATTGTTTTGTGTTATGAGTGTTGCTGTCATCAAAGATTTGATTATCATTATTTCTTTCAATCAGGTTCGTATTTGGAGGATGTGTTGTGTTCAAGTTATATTCCGTGTTTGTCAACCGTTGTAAAGATCACAGGTTTCGTTCATCAAAGTGTTCACCACCCAAATTGGTACCCGTTAATCTAAGATGTTTAACAGGCATTCCCAGTATTAAGTTGTGGATTTGCCTGCAAATATTTAGAGGCAGCGTGTCTATGAACTTAATTTAAACTTAAGCTTTACACCTTGCTTTCCTATTGATATGTCTACAAAGGCTTGTTCAGATTCAGAGGGTTGTTCCTTTCTTACTGCATCAATAAACAGCTCGTCTTCCTCTTTATCTGAGACATCACACACTGCATGCACGGGTTTACCTTTCCCAGTCCTGCAAAGTCAGTTCACGTGAGCCGCTCGGAGTTCATGCATCGAAGGTTCTCAGCTGTGGTTGTGCTATCTCGTGCAATCTTGCGATGTCCACGGCTTTATTTAATGTTAGCTCAGACCCGGCACTTAAAAGTTTCTCTAGCACTTTTGCTGAGTTTGTGCTAAACACTATTCTATCCCTGACCATCTCATCTTCGTTTGCATAAGCACAGTCCTTCACCAGCAATATTAACTCTGTTACAACAATTTTAACTCCGTTACAAAGTGATCAAAGTCTCATTTATACCCTGTGTCTTCTCATTAAACTTGTATCTCGCAAATATCATATTCGTCGTAGGCATGACAAACACCAGCGGTAGCGTGTCTATGAACTTAATTTAAACTTAAGGTTTACACTGCGCTTTGTTTCCGCAGTAGCTGCACTTATGAATATGCTTGTATGCGTCACTCGCATCATATTCTTTTGCTGCCTTCTCAATTGTGTAATGCGTTTTTTGTTCAGCGCTGTTTGGAGCTCTCGCTTGTTGTCTGCATACTGTGTTCACAGTCAGTTCACGTGAGCCGCTTGGAGTACATGCATCGAAGGTTCTTAGCTGTGCTTGTGCTATCTCGTGCGATCTTGTGGCAAACGAGCTGCAGGCTATGGCCGTATATATGTACGTAAGTAGGTTCCAGTTATGACCGTTACGTGTAGAATTTCGAAATGAAACCTGCCTAACTTTTGTAAGTAAGCTGTAAGGAATGGGCCTGCCAAATTTCAGCCTTCTATCTAAACAGGAAGTTGGAGAATTAGTGATGAGTCAGTCAATCAGTCAGTGAGGGCTTTGCCTTTTATTAGTATAGATTGTGAAAAACATAAAACTAACAAAACATATTTTTAGCAGCACTTTCATTGCCACTTACCGTACGTCTGACAGCTCAAAATCCTCATCTGATTTTGAGTGCAGAATCCAAGTCATCGACAATACATAACACAACTCGGCAGGGGATTTCTTTTGACGAGAGTGGTTGCCGGCTGTTGACGCCCTGCTTTAATAAAAATGAATGGCGACTCATCCTCAGCTCATGCTCTTTGCTGCCATCTAGTGGATAAAACTATAAAATACATTCAAGGTGATTTTTCTTGGCGGTTAGCCTTCGATTCTTTGTGTCGACAATCACCTTGACAGTGTCATAAACCAACTCTTGGCCTGTGATATTCAGTCTTTTCTTAAATAATATCTTAATTTAATTTTCCTGAGATGCATGGTAAGCTTACCGGCCTGTATGCACCAGGATCGGTGCCATCACCTTTTAATACTGCATTATGGGATAAGACACCTCCTCCTTAAGCACACTAGAATAAATGTTATCATCTGTAATTAGAGCTGCCAGTTATACCGTTTAGCCAAAGAAGATCTCCATTTCGGTAGTCGCCTCCTTTTCTAGACATTTGTTTGATTTCAGTATATTTAATCAACGCAGTACCGTCAGTGGCTGAATTACAGCAGCTTCTCATTAACCTGAGCCATGAGGAGCTACTCCTGAGGGCTTCCTAGTCATGTCAGCCATCACCACCCAGTGCAGCACTGTACCTCATACCAAAAGTGGCAAGTGGAGGCTCCAGTTCCCTGCAACCCTGAATTGGGTTCATATTGGCCAGAAATAAGATGGATGATTAATGGATGAAATGTTCAGAAGCTACAAAAGAGTATTTGGTATCACACCTTCCTAAGGTGCGTCAGACTGGTTTAGTTGTAAGCACCAGTAGGTGATCTGAAACATAATTAACCCTTTAATTTACAGTCCAGAGTCTGAGCTAGAATGGTCTATTACATGAGAAGCAGCTGGAGGAGTCCTGCATCCTAACCTTCTGTTATTTTACTTTAGGGGACATCAGTAAGTCAAGTGACAATAATTGGGGCTGCTGTCATCTTGCTGTACACATCAAGGGCCTGTTACAATTTGGTGGTCCTGGGCCTAGCAGATCACAGACACGTCAGCTCCTTTGATTACGACTGGTACAATGTCTCTGATCAGGTGAGGAAGAAGTTAAATCTTTTTGAGTATGAATTTTGAAACTCATCAGCGGTCATAAAAGGTTCACTCTCAAGAAGGGCATCTGTTACAACATGGGAACAGCGGCTAAGAGGGGGTTACTGTGCAGTGTGGTTTTAAAACAACACTGCCTTTAACTTCTTAATAACTTTCCTGTGATTCAGATCTTAAAAGCAGTTCTGTTCTGTCTGTCGAGTCAGGTGATTAGCAGGCATTGTGGCAAAGAAAGAGAACTTTAAAACACAACGTTGCCTGTTCAATTCCAATCATTAACTCAGTTAGTGATGCTGAGCAAGTCACTTGCCATACTCGTGTTCCAGCTGTTAACCCCGTTATATGGAAACCATTCATCGAAATGTGAAATATATAATAATAAATGCTTTGTTTCTGCAATTCCCAAGCTATTTTTGTGAGGTGGCTTGCTGAGACTTTGTAATATTCTGATGTTTATGTGAAGGTTCAGTACCGTGCTGCTGATGACCTTCATGTCTTTGTGTAGGATGCTGTCAAGAACACAAGTGTGGTGCAGTGTTTGTGAACAGAAAATGTTAAAGTAAATTCAATTTGTACCTGTTTATGTGGGCTTAGTTTGGGCACAAAGTGTTTCTACAAGTCTACTGAGACGCTCAAAAATGGTCCGATAAGTGTGATAGTTGCAAAGTGCTCACTGTGGCTGTTATCATGAAGCAAAAGTGTGAGCTCTCAGAGAGCAAGAAAAGTAATGACAGAAAATACTGCAGTGCTGCTAGGAGGGGCTTGCCGATGATGATGATGATGATGAAATAAAAGAAGTAGGGCATAACTGGCCCTGCACTCAATCAAAAAATGTTTTTCTCATGGCATTCATAAGATCGAAGCCAATTGGTGTAAGTGTGATCAGGAGCAGGGAGACAATATAGAGACAAGAGTTAAACATAAAAATGAAAACATCTACAGTATGTGAGGAACACAAGATTGTGGACAGAATTCACCAAAAATGCTTTGATGGTGTCCTCCCAAGTGGCTCCATCTTCAACCTGATATAAAGCTCAGCCAGGTCCAGTTGCGTCTCACTGGAGGTGCCCCTTCTCTGACCACTGCTTCCCCTCCCCAGTTTGCTAGAGCACTTCATACATGCAGGGCTCTTTCAAACCTACATTTAGGTTCCCAGATGGATATAAAAAACATTCAATGGACACTTTAATTGGGTAATGTACACCTTTTCACTACCACAAATAGTTTGTTGTTGTAAACAGCCAATCAATTGGCTCCGACCGAGAATATATTTACAGATCGGCAGGGTCGGGAGGTCTAGTTGTTTGACCAAACATTAAAAAGTGCAAAACATGAGATCTAATGGAGTGGCTGGGCTGCTTCCAACATGTACAGTCCATCTGGAAAGTATTCACAGTGCATCACTTTTTCCACATTTTATGTTACAGCCTTGTTCCAAAATGGATTAAATTAATTTTTTTCCTCAGAATTCTACACACAACACCCTATAATGACAATGTGAAAAAATATTACTTGAGTTTTTTGAAAATTTATTAAAAATAAAAAAAGTGAGTAATCACATGTACATAAGTATTCACAGCCTTTGCTCAATACTTTGTCGATGCACCTTTAGCAGCAATTACAGCCTCAAGTCTTTTTGAATATGATGCCACAAGCTTGGCACACCTGTCCTTGGCCAGTTTCTCCCATTCCTCTTTGCAGCACCTCTCAAGCTCCATCAGGTTGGATGGGAGCGCCGGTGCACAGCCATTTTAAGATCTCTCCAGAAATGTTCAATCGGATTCAAGTCTGGGCTCTGGCTGGGCCACTCAAGGACATTCAGAGAGTTGTCCTGAAGCCACTCCTTTGATATCTTGGCTGTGTGCTTAGGGTCGTTGTCCTGTTGAAAGATGAACTGTCGCCCCTGTCTGAGGTCAAGAGTGCTCTGGAGCAGGTTTTCATCCAGGATGTCTCTGTACATTGCTGCAGTCATCTTTCCCTTTATCCTGACTATTCTCCCAGTTCCTGCCGCTGAAAAACGTCCCCACAGCATGATGCTGCCACCACCATGCTTCACTGTAGGGATGGTATTGGCCTGGTGATGAGCGGTGCCTTGTTTCCTCTAAACGTGACACCTGGCATTCACACCAAAGAGTTCAATCTTTGTCTCATCAGACCAGAGAATTTTGTTTCTCATGGTCTGAGAGTCCTTCAGGTGCCCTTTGGCAAACTCCAGGCGGGCTGCCATGTGCCTTTTACTAAGGAGTGGCTTCCGTCTGGCCACTCTACCATACAGGCCTGATTGGTGGATTGCTGCAGAGATGGTTGTCCTTCTGGAAGGTTCTCCTCTCTCCACAGCGGACCTCTGGAGCTCTGACAGAGTGGCCATCGGGTTCTTGGTCACCTCTCTGACTAAGGCCCTTCTCCCCCGATCGCTCAGTTTAGATGGCCGGCCAGCTCTAGGAAGAGTCCTGGTGGTTTGGATGGAGGCCACTGTGCTCATTGGGACCTTCAAAGCAGCAGAAATTTTTTTGTCACCTTCCCCAGATTTGTGCCTCGAGACAATCCTGTCTCGGAGGTCTACAGACAATTCCTTTGACTTCATGCTTGGTTTGTGCTCTGACATGAACTGTCAACTGTGGGACCTTATATAGACAGGTGTGTGCCTTTCCAAATCATGTCCAATCAACTGAATTTACCACAGGTGGACTCCAATTAAGCTGCAGAAACATCTCAAGGATGATCAGGGGAAACAGGATGCACCTGAGCTCAATTTGGAGCTTCATGGCAAAGGCTGTGAATACTTATGTACATGTGCTTTCTCAATTTTTTAAATTTTTAATAAATTTGCAAAAATCTCAAGTAAAAGTTTTTCACGTTGTCAGTATGGGATGTTGTGTGTAGAATTCTGAGGAAAAAAATGAATTTAATCCACTTTGGAATAAGGCTGTAACATAACAAAATGTGGAAAAAGTGATGCGCTGTGAATACTTTCTGGATGCAATGTAAGGAACAGGAGTTTTTTTGCATTACAGTCTCTAGCTTACTGAGATCAATATGATGAAAGAACTTATTAAAGATGGCAGAGGGGAAGGGTGAGACCCAAGCACATTTAAAGAAGAGCTCTTTACAACAGTGGTGTCCAGAAGAGTAGCTCCGAGTGTGAAGTGGGTGGGCGATGCAGCAGACGGGCACAGTGGGTTCCAGTCAACAAAACTGAGCCAATGAAGACTGGATAGTCTAAACAATGTTAACTTGTCCAGTACTGCAACATTCAGATGGTGTGATCAGAAACATAAAGGTCATGACTCTATGGATCCATCCTGGCTTGTTTCGACAGGACATCCTTTTGATGGTAGTGTAGTAGTGTGGTAAGTATGAGTTTTCTTGACATGCGTTAGTCATCTTAATACCAAGTAAGCGTCACTTGAATGCTGCAACTGCAGTATACCCAATCATTGCTGCTGACCTTATGCATCCCCTTTTCAAACAGATATTTCCAGAAGAATAATGTGTCATGTCACAAAGCACTCATTATCAGAAACCAGTCCCACAATCATGACAGAGACTTTATTTTACTCCAGTGGGCTACCCAGTCTCTGGATCTTAATTCAACAGAACACCTTATGGATGATTTGAAACTAGAAGATCACACCATGAATGTGTGGCCAAAACACCTGCAGCTACTGTGTGACGCCATCAGATCAGCACTGAGCTAAATAAATGTGGAAGTTATCACCATGCTGAATCCATGCCTTGAGAATTCAGGCTGTTCTGGAAAACAAAAGGGGGATGCGCCTTTTACTTGACAGTGGCCAGTTTTTTAGGTAGACCTGACTATTCATGAATGGGATGACAGACAAGAGCAGGGCTGGATTAAGACGAAATTGGGCCTGATGCTGCAGCGCAATAAAGGCCTATTTTTTCTTGGCACTGGCGCATGTGCACTCGACACTCACCGTACATGCGCACTCAGACCGACCACGGAGCCTTAATTGCTTGTGACGCAACCAGCCAGCCTTTATTGACCATGAATAATAATAACGACGTAGTATCGTAACGACTCGAGATTAACATCAACATTCAATAGCAATTGTCTAAAAAGTGCACTTAATGCAGAAAACCTAACAATGAAAGACACAAAATTTCGCAATTCGTAAGAAAAAATGAATTTGCAGAGACATTGGGTCAAAGTGATTCAGTTCAGGCTCTTGAGGGTAAAAATTTGTCCACAATTTAAATTTCATAATAGACCAGAATTCTGTTGAGGATGTAATAAATTCTAAACATCCATGCTGGGCCCGCGGGCCGGCTTTTAGTTTTACCTTTACAGATAACCATTTAAATAGCCATCGATTTTTACTGTACAACTAACTTTCAAGGTGAAAAATGTACTACGTGGCACTTACTGGACAATAATAAAATGGCAAGAATCCCCAAGATATTGCAAAAAACGCAGCTAAATTACTAAGTAAACTGTTTAACGTAAAATTGATAACGTGAAATCTTCGGTTAACAATAAACACAACGATGTTATAGTTCGGTCACAGCGCAAAGAACAATAGTAACTGTATAATAAATAACGCAGTGTCTAGACGTCTGAAAGTCGGACTCCAAATTTCATTCTAAGAATTATTTTGAGGTTAATATAGCAAAGGAAAACCGTTCAGCTTCCGGAAAATTCTCATCTGGGCCTATTTCAGGAATGGGCCTAATGCTGCAGCATCAATAGCACCCACCTTAATCGGGCCCTGGACAGGAGGCCATTTCGATCCTTCAGATGTGTATGTTAATATGAGGATCTCGTGGAGCCTTTCCATGGTGGTGAGTGCCTGTTCCACCACCCGTATCTGAACTCCTCAATTGCATTCAGAGACCTGAGAAATGTTGTTATACATTTCTTTAAGGCTACCTTGCAGAACTTTGGTGAACTGACAGACATCCTGCTTTACATCTGTTTAAGTGGATGAATTTAATGCAAGTTACAAGTTGGGTTTTTGAAACGCAGACGGGACAGAGCAGTCAGTCGTGGCTAATAGACATGGCACCAAACATCTACACGGCACAATGACCAGAGCCTTGAAACAGCAGCTTACCTGCACACATCGCCGAGTATATGCACTAATCGTTAAATGCACAGCCCGAGGGTGGCTTTGTGTGCTTCACATTTGCTGAACCAGTCAAGAAAGCATTAACTGCTGAACGCCGGCACATTTCAAAATGAACGTATTGATGTTTGTTCTTTTCTGTGGACATTTCTTTTCGTAACAGGCTGACTTAAAGTCCAAGCTGGGAGATGCAGGCTATGTTGTTTTTGGGGTCGTCCTCTTTGTGTGGGAGCTCCTACCTACTACACTTGTGGTATTTTTTTTCCGTGTCCGAAGACCTGCTCAGGATGGGGTGAGTCAGAAAGCTTTTCTTATAAAAGGCTTCATTTATAACAAACGTGTGCAGAATGACCCTAAAGCTGCGTCTTTGTGTTACTCCTAGGAATTGCACAAAAAGTCAAATTAGGGCAATAAAATTGCCTTATCTCCGAATAAGACTCATGAGAAGTAGTTACTGAGTGTCCCACTTCAAGTCCCAGCAAAACGTAGGAGGCCAAGTCTGAGAATGAGTGATGTCACCCCATGCCTTCAAATGAGTTAATAGTCCTATATAGAGCATTTACTACAAAGAGAACAATTATAACAATCAAAGTAGAAGAACAAGACGGAGGAAAATATAATATGGAAGAACATTGCACTAAACTGCACATAATCATTGCCACATCGTAAATAATATTGCAACAAACACAGAGATGAAAAGATTGAGACGCACACACCACACGAGAGTAACCTCCTGATAACGGCTACTTTTATGAACAATGAATGATCCACAGCCGTACCTTCAGAAGAATCTCCTTCCCACAGTCCCGGCCATGGAAATGGCTCATGTAGTAACAGTAACTGACACCAGCCATGGCTACTCCTGTGCTGCTGCTGAAGCCGTGTTCATTCTTGACCTGTCCCCAGTCACCTTGCAGAGTCACACGCTGTGTCCCTTCTCTTCTGCATGGCTCTATTTATGAAGTGTCCCAGAAGTCTCTGCCTGCCTCCATGAACCTTCCCAGCTTGTGAGCTGATAATGCAAATATTCCAGGGCTTTGTGGAAAAGCAGAGCTCAGCATGCCTGGTGCCACTTGCCAGTCACATAAGCGGCCTCATCCACGCTTGGGGCAGTGATCTTCTTTATGTGCGTGCCGATTTGCATTAACATTACCTTATGTGGAGTGGACATGTTTAAATCTGCATAACACCCCACGCATGTTAAGGGTGTTCAAACTTTGACAAGTGCTTTGTTGTGGCAGGCTTAGATCATTGCTGTGGCAAAACGGAGTCTTCCCTTTTACCAAAAAGCGTAATGTTGCCAGCACTTTCATTTCTGCTGACAGCCTATGGCTTCTACGCGTAGATCGACCGACTGTGTAACGTACAAGAATATTATGATGTTACGAGGCATCTGGCTGTAAAAATCACAGCACAGCCTATAAAACAGTGGAACAATAGGAAGAAGAATAAAAAGAGAAATGTTATTCCATCTCTGTCAAGTCAAGATAGTTTTATAAACTCGTTGTTGTCCAGCATTTCCTAAACACTCCGCCTTTCCTGAGATGTGCGTTTGGATCTCTGCCTGAACGCCCTCTTCTGGCAACTCCTGGTGTGTTCGGGCAGCTCTCCTCAGTCCTGATGGGAGTATTTTCCTAAATTTGGAAAACTAATAAATTCCCTTTACTCCAATTCCCAAGCGTATGTCCAAATTTGACTTTTAAGACAGTTCAATACGTTTTCCTGTTCTGAGACACTTGATAAATATGGGCACTGAACGTACTACGACAAATTCCTAAGCACGATTTATAAAACATCGATTCACATGAAGACACGTTTACGAATCCTTCCATGTCTGTGCCAGTTTAATGATCTAACAGTAAAGGAGTACACTGTCTCCACTCGGAGAATGCCCTCACATATATAATGGGGTATATAATGGGCACTGTGTTTACTCAGGTTGTCCTTTGTGTTGCACTACATTTGTTTGGAGATTAAAAACAATGAATAAGCTGTAATAAGACGCTATATAGCGCCTGACTCGACACAGATTGGACACGGGAGGCACGTGTAAAAGAAAAAGACTTTTATTCCTCTTCAGCTGGAGGGCACGTCTTCCCCGTACTCCCCCCAGCCACAACACAGTCCCAAACACCAGTACAGCACAAGCACAAGCACTCTTCTCTTCCCTGGCACCACCACTCCTCCCTCACAACCTTGTCCTCCTCCACCCGACTCTGGCCAATGAGTGGAGGTCACTGGCTCCTTTTACAGGTCACCTGGAAGTGCTCCAGGTGTTTGATCATCAAGATCCGGCGGCACTTCCAGGTGTGACAAATCTGCTGCCCACACGGGCTCAGGAGTCCCAAACACAGCACCCCATGGCGGTACCTGCGGGACCCAACAGGGCTGCCCCAACTCCAATACCCAGGGAGCCCTGTGGGAAACCGAGGCGCTACACCAGCCCAGGGGGGCGGCCATCTAGCGTCCAGGGCTGCTCCCCCTGAATACAGCGTGCAGGGGCATCCCGGCTGGGCACGGACGCCAGCTGCCAGCCACAAAGCAAAACTAGAGGAAATCAGGAAGAAGGCAAACGGTGGCCACACCACCCACCCTGTCCGAGTAGATCTGATAGTTAAAGAAAAAGAAACAATTAAGGAGTTTTAATCTTAAAATGTAAGTCAGTTAAATTCGAGGTAGAAGAAGGATGGGCCATTTGTGGCAGGAACTGATAACAAATGAAGAAAGTGGCTGGAAGAAGAAAATCCGTAACCCTGCAGGGCCTGAATTGGATGCCTTCCTTTAAATCTTGACTTGACTACATGGAGGAACACAAGGAACCCATAAACAAACACGAGTGCACACGCGTCCTATTTTTTTCTGTGCACGTGTTTTATCTGAAAACATTTCCCACCACGTATAAAATGTGTTAATAAGCACAAACGTTTATGAGTTAAATATATATCTGTCACAGTTTGATTACACTTTCGTACAAAGCACTGCTTGCCTGTTAAAAACCGGAAGAAGACAAGATGGCACAATACGGGCCCACATCTCCAGGCACTGCCACCTTTGTGGAGTTTACAAAGCGTTTTCTCCAAGTGCTCCAGATTACTTCCATGCCTCAAAAAAGTGCAGGCTGCTTAATCAAAAACTCAGTTGGTGTCAAGTGAGTGAAAATGGCAGAAGGTGCAAGTGTGCATTAGCGTGCACAGCCCATAAAAATTAGCGGATGGATAAGCATGACTGTAGCCAACTGCGATGATCTGTGGAGTAAAGATCATAGCTCAGACATGACATAAAATAAAGTTCACTCTGGAGTCAAATTATGTAACCTTAAAATGTAGAACATCACAACAGCCTCCTTAACGTGATGTTCACCCCTGGAGAAACAAGTCCTCTTCTTCTTCTTTTGGCTGCTCCCGTTAGGGGTCACCACAGTGGATCATCTTCTTCCAGATCTTCCTGTCCTCTGTTACACCCATCACCTGTATGTCCTCTCTCACCACATCCATAAACCTTCTTAGGCCTTCCTCTTCTCCTCTTCCCTGGCAACTCTATCCTTAGTACCCTTCTCTCGTTCTACTCAGCATCTCTCCTCTGCACTTGTCCAAACCAACGCAATCTTACCTCTCTGACTTTGTCTCTCAACCGTCCCACCTGAGCTGACCCTAAACAAGACCAAAATGTTGACATTTTTTCAACTGAAAAAAAAGTTATTTGTACCAGAAACATGTAAACACCAAAAGGCCTGTGCCGTGTCCACTGCTGTACTGATGCAGGTGTGCGTCACATCCTCCATGTTACTTGTTTCAACAGCAGTGCACACTCTGAGATTGCAGATTGGACAGGAGAAGCGCATCTCCTTGAGAGCAATAGAGTAGCAGAATGTCAAGGCCTGATCCGCATGATGGCTGCAGGCCACCCCGGTGCAAGGCCACATTTCCTCTGAGCCCGTTCTTTAGTCAATCGTACTGTGACTGTACTGAGCACTGATGTGCAGACAACTGAGTCCAGACCGAGACTGAGGGAAAAGGGAAAAGGGCAGGCTTTTAAAGGGGAAGACAGGAAGTGAGGTCATAAGGATCGGGCACGTGTTCTTCAGGCATTGGATCGAGCCCGGATGTGACGTCAGAGGGGCCGGAGCTGGTAAGGTCTACTTCCATTGGCTCGGTCCCGGAAGTGACGTCAAGAGAGCCAGGTGGAATCTCCCGGGAATGGTCTACAGGAAAGGGAGAAAAAGAGTCAGTGCACTCTGCCACATCCCAGCATGCCTCAGAACTGCCGTCACTCAAGCCCTTTAGCTGCCTCCCATGCGCACTTGTGTGACAGGAGAAATGCCTAAAAGTCTTCCTGCTTGTTACTGTACCCACTGGATGGTAGCAGAGTACTGTCCCGCTCATTATTCAGGCCAGGCACTTGATATCGGATCACAACTGCTTTACTTGCGAGACACTCAGTCTTGGAATTCTATGTAAATACAGTTAAGCCCGAGGGACAATCTGGGATAACAACACTGAGGTTAAACGCGGCGTTTTCTTTACTCCTGAAAAATTGTAAATTGCAGTTGTGGAAATGCATCATGAAAAGCCATTTTTAGGTCAAACTCTAAGTGGTTCAGGTTATTCCTTTATTTACAGACTGGATCCAGAATTCCAAGCCACATCTTTTCTTCCAGGGCCTACTTCTTCGACAACCCACGGCGTTATGACAGTGATGACAATCTCGCTTGGAGTATAATTCCCCAAACGTCAAATGCTAGGTATTCCCTTTTGAGACATAGTCTTTGGTTTTCCCAGGATCTCAGTATTTCCTAAACTCATGTGATCTCTCTTTCAGTTTGACTGCAGAATGTTACGACTGGGGACATCGAAGCAACAGTTTTGTAGCCTACATTGGATCTGAGGAGACACACTATGGGATGCCATCAGAGGAAATGAATCCCAATTGAGAGGGAGCCTTAGAGTTGCAGATTTGCACACTGGGGACATTCTAGGCCCTGTACTCCTTTGTAAAGATAGCACAACACACAGGTATGCGACGTCCTGCCTTTACTCTTTCACATGCCTTGTTTTGGCATACATCTGACGCCATTCATGTAGTTGAAAGACATGCTGACTACAAAGCAGCAGAGACGTGTAAGACTGCATGACAAAGACGTGAAGACAGAAAGATTTTGGTAAAGGTGGTTGGAGCTGGGAGGCTGATGCTTTCACATCAGCAATCTATTTGGTGAATGCCGAACATGTGTGCCCCCCAACAGGGAAAAGACGTCCCAGCTACAGATCATAAATGTGGAGCTCCACAGGTGGTCACGTTAAGCTGAAAAGGGGCACACTTTACATCCATGTGGCACTCAGGCAGCAATCCCAAATGAGACATTGAATGACAGCATTTGATAATCGTGTATCAAGAACAAACATAACAATATGAGCAATGGAAGAGTGATATAAACAGTTTATGTGCGTATGTATATATATATATTTAAATAAAAGTCCAAGAAGCTTATGGTGCACAGCAATAGTTAGGGTTATCTTCAAGTCTGGGTGGCAGTTTACAGAGAGGTTCACAAAATGAAACTTCCTTCCCGTTCTTTAGTGAACCGTACTGTGATGCCATTTCTGTATATTGTATACAAACCACTTTTTATTACAAATAAAGGCATTTCAGGCTGGAGTTCTGCCAGTGTAAATGCCCACTGAATGCATACATTAATGGCTTCTTTCTGTAGTTGCTGTAGCTTTAATCGAAGGTCAGAGCTCAGTCACTAATAGCAGTAGGAAGTTAACCATCTTGAAAGTCCAAGTCCTAAATTGACTAAATCTGCAGTCTAAAAGTGTAACTCAGAAAACCTGCCATCTTCGAATTCCACACAGCGCTTTCCCTTAATGTTGTCAGGTGTCATTGGAGTCCCCACTATGAATGTCATCACTCCTGTTTGTGCTCTTCATGAATGCGAGGGTGTCCAGTAGAGGACGCTAGGGGGTACCACTAGTGGCTGGGATGAAGAGCAGCACCTCGCAAGTCTCAGGTTATGGCTCTCTCCAGATGAAGGGAGAACAACTGCTGTTAGGGGCGAAGTTCATCTCTCTCAGGATCTGGTTCACAAATGTTGGAAAATAAAAGGTAATTGTGAGATTGACAAACGGATTAGAGTGGGAGCAGATGTTCTGCAGGTGCTGTCCTGTCGTGGGGAGGTGAAGCCGGAGCAGAGTCTAAAGACAAAACCTTCAGTTTACTGGTTGAGCTAAATCCATCTCCTCCCCACTAGTCATGAGCTGTGAGGAGTGACCTCAAGAGTGAGATGTCTTTGCAGGGCGGCTGGGCTGACACACCACGATCATGTGAGAAGCTCAGCAATTCGGGAGAGCCTCAGAGTAGTCACTGTGCCTCCAGAGCGAGAAGAGCCAGTTAAGATGGTTTGGGCACATCGGAAGGATGCTCCTTAGGTGGCTCTCCTCTGTGTGGAGACCCAGGACACGCTGAAGGGATTATATATTTGGAATTCCCCAAGAAGAGTTTTAATTGGAGACAAGGAGTCTGCGCTGAGCTGCAACCCTTGTAAGAAAAACTGGATGGGATGGGATGTGGTAAGCTGATGTCACTCAAGTGTCAAAACTCCAAGAACCTTTGTGGAGTCCGCCTGTCTTCCCTGTGTTCTCTTTCAGGGTCTCTGCAGATTTCTGTCTGAACCCCCGAATACGTCTCCTGATGTTGTGCTTACATGAGTGCTCATCCTTTGGCTTGTGCTTTTGACTCTTCATGGATTTCTTTTTGTCACAACTGCAACCTTATAACCTCCAATAGTTGGGGTCTTCAGTGGCATGGCCTGAGTGACATCTCAATGACCTTAGTCTGCAGTGGGCTTGCACCCCCTCAAGTGTTTGTTCCTGCTGTGTGCTCATGTTCTTTGAACCACAAAATTAAAATGCATCAACAAGTTTAGAATTTATAAAAATACACATTGCCTTCGGACCCCTCACGTTGTACACATTTAGTTATGTTGCAGCCTTGTTGTGCTAAAAACATTTACAAGTGAAGTGTTCACTAAAAATAGAAAAATGAGATATCACATTGACAAAAGACTCCGTACTTCATTGAAGCCCCCTGCGAGTGGTCTTGGGGTCAATGTGACAAGCTTAACACACCTGGATTGTCTGCTATTGTTCTCTGCTGATCCTCAAGCTCTGTTTGCTGGGATGGACACCACTGATGGACAGCTTGGTAATCCAGGCTTAGGCTGGCCACTCAAGGACATTCCCAGAGTTGCCCCTAAGCCACTCATATGTAGTCTTTGCTTTGTGTTCAGGGTCCTTGCCCTGATGGAAGATGAACCTTTGGCCCAGGCTGAGGTTCAGAGTTTCATTAAGGTTCTCTCTGGACTTTCTTTGTTCTGCTTTCCCTCAACTGTATCCAGTCTCCCAGCCCCTGCCACTGAAAACCAACCCTAAAACATAATGCTGCCACCATCATGCTTCACCACTGCAATGGTATTGGGCAGGTGATGAGCAGTCTGGTTTCATTCAGACATGACAGTTCAATCTTGTTTCACTTAAGTCCCTAAAGGACTCGGGCACTATGTGCAAACTCCACGTGGGCTTTTGTGTGTTGTCTCTGCCATAAAGCTTAGATCAGCGGAGTGGTGCAGTGGTATGTCTCCCTTCTTCCACAGGTCCCCTGAAGCTCAGTGGAGTTACTGTTGGGTTTTGGTCACCTCTCATACCGAGGTCTTTCTTTCAAGATGGCACAGTTTGACCAGGTGGCCATTTCCAGTAAGAGTTGTGGTTGTTCCAAACTTCTTCCATTTAACAATTATGGAGGCTACTGCATTTTTGGCAACCTTCAATGATGCAGGAACTCTTGTAGCCTTCCCTAGATCAGTGCCTTGACACAATCCTGTCTCTGAGCTCTGCAGGCAATTCCTTTGACTTCATGGCTTGGTTTTTGCTCAGCTGTGGGACCCTCTATAGACAGGGGTGTGTGTGCCTTTCCTAATCGGTCCAAGCCATTAAACTAACCACTGGTGTGCTGTAGAAACATCTCAACGATGAACCAGAAAACAGGAGGAGCCTGAGCTAGATTTCAGCTGTCACAGCAAGGGGGTCTCAATGTGATAGTGTACTTTCATTTTATCTTAAATAAATTTACAGACGTAAATGTCTCACAGCAACAGTGCAACTTACCGTCCATCAGTTTGTATCCAGCATTCCAAACGGCTCCTTCAGTTTATATGGAACCACATGAACTCTCGACGCGAAGTCCACTGGCCCCCAAAACATCAGTCCGTTCATTCACTCACCTGTTTAAATAATTGAATTAATAATCCAGTGCATCACACGCTGAGATTCCCGTACATTTAAAACGCCAAGTCAGTGTTGGATTAGAGAGAAAGAAAAGCCCGCGGCTGCTTTAATCAAACAGGCGAATGTCCTCATTAACCAGGAAACACTCCAGAAATAAGAGAGACGCAGTACACCTTCCAAATGTTTATTTATTTATTTTTTTTAAATAAATATAACTGATGAATTATTATTATTGGTGCAAAGCTACAGGGTTTGGCTCTTGCTACAATTTAAACTTTTAACACTCACAAATAATATCAGAACAAGGTTATAAGTATAATGGTGATGTTGGGCGTTTATTTTGGAGAGGCATGGTTTATGTCCGGTAAATATCCGATGCAGAAGAAAATGCCAAAGACAAAATGTTACAATCAGATTTGCCGTCCCAGGCAAGTTCTTTGACGCTTAAGGCAGACAGCGGATCGCACAAAGAGCTGCGTGCTTACAAACCATGCATTTCACACGCGACGGGAGAAAACGGTGCTTCACGTTTGCAGGCCTCTAACTCCGTTTCACTCTATTTTTGAATTAATAAAAAGAAAAACAAAGCACAATGAGTACATAAAACAAAACCCCACAAGTCCACTGCACCACACACACACACGAATAAGCCACGTGGTTAGCCAGCTGGCGTGGCTCCACAGTGGTAAGGCAGCATAGGAACAGAAAGCTTTCCCCACAAACCCTGCGCCCCCTGACCTCCCCAGCTGTGCTGCTCCTTGGTCCTTACACCTCTTACACTTGATACATCTCTGGCCAAAAATGTTTTGCCTACAAGGGATAATTTAAGAGAAGTGCCTTTGGAAAGTAAAAGTGTCGCTGTGTGTTCACAATCCCCAGCATTTTTCTCGTTCCGATTTGCGCCTTAACTGACACACACACTTCGTAAAGTAAAAGCTACACTCGGTGTACTATTGCCAGGCACATATTGGGGGCCTACAAACTGACAGCCACATTTCAGATCTCCAAACACTGAAGCCACTCAGGAACCCTTTGGAATTAAGATGCCTCAAAAGAGCAAAGCGTGAAATGAAGCTGGGACTGCAACTTTGCAGCTAAAATCAAGAGAGAGTCGGGTGAGAAGGCACCTCATGATGGTTAAACAAGGGCCCACCGGCCGTCTAGCGGCTGCTCATGTTGATTGGCCATCCAGCCAGTCTCAGCTGCTGCTTTTCTATTGTTCAGAGTAATGGGTCACTTTTTGGAAAGATGCAGAGAAACGTGTGTTGCTGTTACTGCTTCACAGGACAACATGGTGGCGTGTAAAGGCGAGCGAGCTCGAGTACAGGGTTCAAATCTCTGTACGCCCACATCAGTTAAACACAGCTCAAAAGTGCCGTCTCAAAGCCATGCTGCCTGCTGCCTTGCGCTCAAAGCTGGCTAAATACAGCTCCCTCCAAAATCAGGAATCGTATTAATGGCGTTGTATGGATGTCTGTACTGTTACTGAACAGCTTAAAACATTCAAAAAGACATGAAAATCTTCAAAAGTGGAAAAAGTGGACAGGGGAACAAGAGCCGCATGAAGGCAAATTACAAACACAATATGGGTGAGCCTCTGGAAAGGGCAGAGAGTTGTCCTAGGGCGCTGCCTAATAAAAACTGCCAAGTGAAAATCAAGAGGCGCTACGCTCAGATTGTACAATGGCCAAGTGAGAGGGCACCTGGGGTATAGTGGGCAGCTCCGCTCACCACAGTACAAACAAAAAAAAAGACAAAGCAGCACTTGATGGTGTGTGGAGGAGAGCAAGAAAAGTGCATCTGGAGGACTAAAGGGCAGGGGCTATTGGGGACACACTCAGAGTTGGGGTCTTACTTAGTCTCACGCCTGTGTACTCCACTTTTATGATAATGAAGGGGAAGTGTACTTAGATTTAGGACTGAACCCAGGAAGCAAAGAGTTGTGGGGATTTTGGAGCAAACCCGCGAGTTACCCAGCTGGAATGGAGGCCTGGACAACCTTTAAAGGCATCTCCATGAAAAACTGGGACAACTCAGCCATCCACATGAGCCTGATGGGCCGAGTGGTCTCTATCACAAGATTCTTCAAGATGCCATGCTTACTTAGTCAGATTTCACTCTCATAACTGGGAAATGCTTAATGGTAACACAAGACTGACAGGCAGTGTGCTCACTAACTAAACCATTTATGAACAAAAAAGTGTCATATTCAACAAAAGGGGCCAATGCTGGACTGGAGGAACAATTTCCCAGCAGTTGACTATCTGCTTAAAGCTCATGCATCCTCTCCTGGTTTGTGGCTGTGTTCCCGTATCCCAGGTAAGGCTCACTGTTGACTCTACATTGGCCCAGTATGAGTGAGTGAGCGAGTGAGTGAGTGAGTGAATGCAGGGCTGCTGCTTGCACCATGCGCTCGCTGCCGAGAGATTCACTCAGGGTGACGCCATCATCATCTCTGCCTCTAAAGGACAACTCCTCAAGCTCAACTACCAGTCACACGAGCAAGCAGTCCACTTAAGCAGCGGTTGTCCCATTTCACCACTCTGTAATGGAGAAACCGGGCATGGAAAATGGATGAATGTAACACATGGATAAGCCTTATTCAGATGGGATTAGTCTTCCACCAGGAGGCAGAGAAGAGAGCTAGGATTATCGGACGACTCTCTGTAACTTCAGTCCTGTCTGAACTGCCCACGACAGTGACTTTTTATGGACTCAGTAAAGATTACCGAGCCTTTTACAGTCTATATAAAGTTTGTAAAGCATGAACCCCAGGTTAAAGTGTTCTGGTGCAAAGCGATGTGTCAGTGAAGTTTCATCATTTCTGGTGAAAACAGCACTTTACCCCAGGATTTTAGAGGTGTTCACAGAAAAACCGAGGCAGTCACTGAATTTGTCCACACTGTGCGACCCTTTAACAAGCACACCTGCATACAGTTGCATTACTTGCAGGTAAGTTCATCGCTGTCAAGCTAGAAACTAATGTTAACATCTCCTAGTTTATAATCCGAAGCCGCTAGCTCCCTTAATTAGGTAGTTTGCTGCTGACATTCTACTTTCCTTGACATGGGGTACATACAATAGCTACGTCGCTGAAACTCTTATGGCTGTTCTGAGGTGATGTCACTGCATAATCATAAAGGGACACTTATCTTTGTTAATTGTTCCAGAATTATGTAATCCAAGAACATACTTGGTAAATGTTGTGTGGCAACAGCAGCTTTACAGATGTATATATCCTGAAAGCTCATCCTGTATGAATAGGGCTTTAGTAAAACAATTGCAGTTCTATGTATGAAACACCTTCAGCATAGCTGGGCCTATCTATTTATATTGATAGATTGACAGAAACAAATCAATCAATAGATAGATAGATAGATAGATAGATAGATAGATAGATCCCTTTCCTCATGACAAGTATTCAAAAGCAAATGGCCCAAGAATTGCAAGGTGTCCTCTCGTAATGTGAGGTGACCCCACCTATTCTGTCACCCACCAGTCCCAAGATACAATCTAAGAAGCTTCTGCTCCAGACATCTCTGCCACCCAACGCATGAAAACAGCTACACACTGAACAAATATCAAAATGATAAAAGTCAGCCGGGCCAGCTCAGGAATTCTAAAGAGGCTCCCACAGAACGCTCTTGTACATTCCACGGGGCTGGCACATCCCGCTTGGCGCCAGCCATCAAGCTTGTCTGTTTTTTCAATTTGAGATTCTTATTTTTACATCCCAACATTCCATTTCTTCAATACAATTCTCTTTAAAGGTCAAAGACTCTGCAAAGTTAAAACTTGTTGCAAGAAAGAAAAAGAAATCTCCTGGGGCAACAGAGTGTGAAGAAAACAAACAAACGTCTGAAACAAGGATTCCGAGGCCCTGGATGGATGAAGGCTACTTCAGAGTTGAGTACCAGCAGCAGTGAACAGCACACCAAAAAGGAGGGAGGGAGACAACGTCTGCTTTCAAAGATAAAGAATATGTATAATGTGGTACAATGGAGAAAATAAAGAAAGATCAAGACCCTGGACGCAAATGGTTAATGGATGAACGCAGCTGCGTACATGTCAGTACAATGCAGGGCACAGATCCTCACTCGTCCGCCCGCCTGCACCAGGCCAGTTTAGATCCAACAACATGGCACACCAGGCAATGCCAGATAGCTTGGCTAGCATGTAAATTAAATTAAATGAAAGGCCTCAAAGAGAAAGTGCTGTGCAAATGTGAGCATAAAAAGGCAAACATT
Organism: Polypterus senegalus; assembly: GCF_016835505.1. Lineage (NCBI taxonomy): Eukaryota > Metazoa > Chordata > Cladistia > Polypteriformes > Polypteridae > Polypterus > Polypterus senegalus. The sequence continues at coordinate 53,953,810 of NC_053169.1, forward strand.
GGACAAAGTGGAGAAAGTGACAGCAGTACTACCCAGATGTGTGAAGAGCTCACCAGCATGGACCAGCATTGACTGTGCGCACGCTTTGTGCTCCAGATTCTTGAGTTTTGTGTTTTCCTGACTTGCCACGTTCCTTGATGAGCAATGCGAAGCTCTTTCTGTGAATGACTGTACACTAACAATCTAAGTCCTGACATATGTTATGTAGTTATTAAATTTAAAATGATATTCTCCATTGTGGTGAAGAGGAAGCTTTTGGTAGAAGTGTAACTAGCAGGGCAAGAACCCAGGCTGAGAAGAGATGCAGTGTGCACGTCTGTAAGTGGCTGGCATTTTTTTGAAGCTCCGACTCAGGTTTGTGTCTCACCTTTGCTGCATCATCCAGGACGGGATGGGATAGCTAGTGGGAGCGTCAGCCATGGCTAGAAAGTGCAGCCTTCATCAGCAGGATTTGCAGGCTTATAAAATTCTCTCAAGGAAATAGGCTGAAATTCAGCTGAGCTACGCAAAGAAACATTTGAATAATTCTGGGAGACCATTCCTGTCGGTTTGCTTGAAAGCTGGACCAGAAACCCACAAGAGCGGAGTTTCAAATCCCACGGTTAGTGGGGTCCGCAGATGGTCCCCCTGTTACCATTCTGTAGAAATGTTATGTTACTGATTAAAAAAAGAATAACATAGGATGGCGCAAGCACTTAGCTACACTGCCAGTTCATCATCAGACTTGCCAGTAGGGTGACTGCTCTCCATGAGTCGATGTTTATCTACACGTGTTTTATTTTACACACCAAGACTGCTTTTCTTCTCAACAGAAATCAGTTTAAGGGAGTAGTGGTTCTGGGTTTATTCATGACTGCTTTGGTGAGTTATCTAACTTCATCATCTTAAGTCAATATAGTCAGAAGGGATATCAAACGTGACAAATGCGGTTTCTGTCCTCGTTGCTTGAGCTAACAAACAACAAGATACCCACAAGGTATGTCAAATTACAGGACTGCTGAGGACTTTTTCCAGAGATTCACACTTCCAAAATATCACAAGCTCTCCCCTTTTCTGACAGCCAATAAGGTTGCAGGTACTGCGAGGTTTGCTGCAATCTTGGCACTTTTTCTTTTTTCCTTTATGTCGTGTTTTAGAAAACACAAGAGATTAGACAGTTGAGCCTCTCTTCTGTCTACGAGGTCCTTCAGACACCCCTGTTATTCTCACGGTAGTACTCTTTGATTTTGTAAGGGTGAATTGTGGACTAGCTGGATGGAGAGAGTCGCTGGGTACGTAAGAGTGCGTGACAAGTCACTAAGTATGAGTGAAAATCAGTGTAATGTGACACGGCCTTTAGACGGATGACACAGAGTGGTGCAGACAAACAGGCGACCCATAATTAAACTCTGGTTCAAGTGTTCAGACAGGTTTGGCTTTGATTCTTTCCAATTCATGTGACAACTGTTAACTGGGAGGTTAAAGCTGGGAGTTTGGTGCTTCTGGACTGAATGACAGCTGCTTCAGGTTCAAAGCATCACTATGAACACAACATATGAAACATCACCCCTAAAGGAGATGAAATTAAGGAGGAGAAGTCTAGTACTTCATTCTTTTGTGTGTTTAGGTATATTTAGGCTGGCATACTTGAACTGAAATCAAATGACTACAACTATTTATTATTTTTGTAGAGTGTGTTCTTCTTTAAATGGGAATTTCTGTGCTGCACTCCGGGTTGGCTTTGTGACAGGGGCACTGAATAAATAGAACTTGAATAAAGGAAGCTTGATTTAACTTTTGCACCCTTTGATCCACCCTAAGGAATGTCAATTGAGAAATTTACAACCAGCTTTGCAAAATTGGCTAAAAAAAAAAAAAAAAAGACAAAAACATAAACCAAATCTAAAACTCACAGGGAATTCATGATTATAAATGCTGCATTAAGTAAACAAAAACGTTCAAGTTAAAAAAGCCATTTCTACATTGCCATACTCTATACCGTTGGATGCAATTCAAAATAACACTACTTAGAACTATCACAAGGTTTTTTGCAAAGCAGTGGGAAACCAAGCCAAAATGCAAAGAGTTCAAGTTGCATAAAAGTTTAACAAAAAGAAAAGAAAGAAATTGCACCAATGGATCGGACGCCTGAAAATAAAGCTGCTAGGAAGAGCCTGCACTTTGAACTTTCTCCAGTGTAAGCACCGCCAATTCTACAGTTTTGCTGTCAGAGGATTAAAAAGTGAGTACAGCTTAAGGAAAAACAAAGCTATTCTCCAAGCTTTTCCAGGCTTGAATCTTGAAGTCCCTGAAGATGTGGTCTCATTCTGGGTCAGCACCAGAATTAAAACAGACAATTGCAGCGTCCTTAGGGCAGGTGGCACTCTGTGGCCAGAAATTGGGGTTACCTCTTATTCTGAATAAGATTTCTGAAGTTATGAAGCTCTTTTATACTCGTAGAAAGCCTGCAAAACAAACAAAAGAACAAAATGAGCCATCAGACGATTTTAAGGTAATCTTAACTTATGTCAAGAAAGCAAAAAAGAGAGAAACTAGAAACAAATGGATTGAGAAAATGGGTGGATGAAAGCAAGAATGCAGCAAGCTAGAGGAAGGGCTGGCTGAAATATGGGATAATAACGTGTGACATGTTTCACATACACTCCATGAGCAAATTATTACAAACAAACTTATACTCACTTAGCCATGCAATTATCTAAACAGACAAACATGTGGTAGCAATGAAATGCACAAAATCCTGCAGATGGAGGTCAGGAGCTTCAGTTAATGTTCACATCAAACAGCAGAATGGGGAAAAAGGTGATTTTTGAATGGAGCCTGATTATTGGTGACAGGTGGGCTGGTATTTCTAGAACTGCAGCTCTCCCAGGATCTTCACACACAACAGTCTTCAGAGTTTACTCAGGATGGCATGATAAACAAGAAACATCCAATAAGCAGCAGTTAGGATGGAAACATCTTATTGATGACAGAGGGCGCAGGAGAATGGCCAGACTGGCTCAAGCTTATTGAGTCTACAGTAACTTCAATAAACTTCTTTGTGCAACTGTGCATCTGTCGAACCTTGAGGTGAATGGATTATAAGATCAGAAGACCACATCTGGTTTTGCTCCTTTCAGATAAGAACAGAAAGCTGATGCTTTAGTGGGCACAGGCTGACTAAAACTGGACAGCTGAAGACTAGAAAAGCCTGGTCTGATGAATCTCAAATTCAGAGGCACAAAGATGGTGGTAGGATCAGAATTTGATGTCAACAGCATGAATCCATGGACGCAACCCTGCCTTGCCTCAACAATCCAGGTAGGCTGGTGGAGGTGGTGGTGTAATGATGTGAAGAATGCTTTCTTGGCACATTTGAGCTTTGAATGCCACGCTCTGAGTATTATTGTTGATCATGTGCATCCCTATCCCTGCATGACCACAGTTCATCCATCTTCTAATCACTACTTCCTGTAAGGTAATGCACCATGTCACAAAACAAACGGTGTCTTACCCTGGTTTCATGAACTTGACAATAAGTTCAGTGTTCTTCAGCGGCCTTCCCAATCACCTGATCCGAATCCAGCATAACTCCTTTGAGATGTGGTGGAACAGGAGATTTGCAGCAGGAATGTGCAGCTGACAAATCTGCACAAATTGTGTTATGTAATCAAGTCGACATGAACCAGAATCTCAAAGGAGTGTTTGAATGATCTTGAGGAATCTTTGCCAAGAAGGCTGTTTAGAGAGCAAAAGGAGGCCCTACCCAGAGTTAGTGTAGCGCTTCTCAGAACTGACTTGGTGAGTCTGTGTTCTAATAAATTAAAGGTGTGTTTTATCACTTGTGCTTTACAGGTCATTTTTGCAGTCTCTGCTGTGTTTGCATTCAACCTGCTATGAAAGGAGCTTTATGTAATACATTAAATGAAAATTGGTAGGAAGAAAAAAAAAAAACACAAAGCAAGAAAAGCAAACTGTAATCCAAATGGCTTTAGACTAAAACGCACATTTGAACTCCTCTATGAAAACTGGGCTTAAAATTTACAAGTGTGAAATGCTAACTGGGTAGTTAATGCTAGGGCTTGGCAGTTCAAAACTGACAGACATGTATTTCAGTTTTAACGCGGCAGTGTGAACAGAACATACAAAAAAACACCGTGAAGCTGTTGAAAATGGAGGTGGCCAAGGCTGCAACTGCACATGAAAGCAAAAAAAAAAAAAAAGCAAAACATGTATCTAAATCGAATAAGCCTACCTTGCAAAAGCATTTAAAAGGGCAACTACTTCTTGTCGAGTGAGCTGGAAGCCTTTAGAGGGGCTGTTCTCTGGAAGATTTTTTATCTCTTTTTCCGAAAACAAAATTTTCAGGGCTGTTCCTAGTCCTTGAGTCTAGAGAAGGAAAGTAATAGCAGATATTTTCCATACAGAATGTTAGGTAAACTAAAGAAATTATTAATTATAAAACACATTTTATTTCAAATAATATACTAAGAGATTAAACAAGCTACAAGGCTATGAAATATATAATAGTACTATAATACAAATAGAATTTATTCGATGCACTTAACCTCATCTTCTTAACTGCTTTTCTTGGTGAGGTTTCTAGTGGCAGCAGGCCATGCAGGTCAGCCCAGCCCATCCCAGACTTCCCTGTCCCTAGCTACAAATTCCAGCTGTTCCTGGGGAATTCTCAGGCATTTCCAAGCCAGCTGCAGGGTCTCTGCTCACTGGGATGTGCCCAGAGCAGCTCTATGGGGAGCCACCAGGAGGCATCCTTTCAACATACCCAGACCACTGATCCAGAGGAGCAGTGTCTCTACTCTGAGGCTCTCCCAAATCGTTGAGCTTCTCGCCCTATCAATGAGTGTCAGCCCAGCCACCTTGTGAAGAAACCTCTTTTTGGCCACTTGTACTCGTGAACTCGTTCATTTGGTTATTACTCGCAACTCATGACTAAACTTGACATTCCAACCGACTCTCACCTACATCTACAAATCACCATTCTGGGCTGAGTCTGGCAGGGTTATGTGGTTGAAGGACTACTGGGTACTCACTGGCAAACTCCAGAAGTGGGCCCCAGTAACCCGGGCAAGGATTTCAATTTTTAAACTGTTCTTGTATGACCTATCAACCTAAACCTATTCACAAAGCGAGACCATAATATGAGCACCAAGTTCCAGATGATCTAGCTCTGAGCATCATTAAGGTGCATAAGGCCCACCACCAGTACCATGTCAAAGTGACAGTCCAGGACGGAGTTAATGCATTTAATGTGAAAACAGATTTTAAGTTAATGCAATTGAATACCATTGGAAAGTTGGTTGTTAGATTTCTATAAAGATTAGCTATCACACTACAGATATTTGGAAAAACAAAATAAAAAGGGTCTGGTAAATTATGTAATGATCACAGCCACAAAAAACAGACACAGATGGGCTGCACAAGAGAGAAAGGCAATGAGGAAAAGCAATGTTCACGCTGCATGCCAACACTTAAGGACAACCAATATACCTTGAAATGTTTGTGATTAATAGAACCATAATAAAAAAAATAAATATGTAATTAAATTAATCTGAAATTAAACACTGACATGAATGAATACATTTTTATGGAGTAAGCACAAAGCAAATGATTATAATGAGAGGGGAGTCTTCTTAATTTACAGAAAAAAAGATGAAGTCAGCACCTAAATAAAGAGGCTCATTTTTATGCCTATCAGAAAAACCAGAACACAGGATGGCCTTTAAGGTGAGTTGAGTCTGAAGATAATGTGAGAAACAATAAGCAGACCAGACTCTGCATGTCATCAGGGTAACAGGGAAAAACAAAGCTGAAACAACAACAAGGTGTTCTTCCACATTTGCAATCAAAGAAAAGTCTGAATTAGCGCATGTCGCCCTAATTTAGAGTGCTCATAAGAAAGGTAATGATTTACTTCATGAGGTAGACGTACATGATAAACAAGAATAGTTGTGTCAAGCATTTGAATGATTAAAATGTGTGCTTCAGGTTAAATGTTTGAAGTCTAGTCTGTAGTAGAAATTTGTCATTTTTCATGTTTTATGTTTTTTTGAAAAGGAGTAATTTTGACCCTTCGTATCCCATTAGGGACTGAACCCCTGAGGTCGGCTAGGGTGGCAAGCATAACTAAGTTTTTCTGGTCATTTTTGCTGAAAACACCTATTAGTTTACTCTTTATTATAAAGGTGTAATATCCCACACCAGATATGCTCCAAACACTGCTAAACAAACCCATGGGTTTTCAGGTCTATAGGGCCAAAAATTGACGGGAAACCCCAAAAAGCTCAACATTTTACAAAATCTAGACATCAGGATGAGTTGAATGGTATTTCATATGTGGGGGTCTTCATGTACCAGTCAATCACAAGGTGTCGGACAAAAAAAACCTGAAGTGATTTCAAAGTGTAAAGTAATTCTTACAAACACAATAAACTTCTACACTCAATGAAACACTAGGCCTTAATCCACAGAACAGACTCAATGTCAAAAATGCATAGCAAATATTAATTTCAATGGAGGAGAAAAACTGATTTCAACTATTCACTGAAATCACCATTCTGCTGCTACTTCCTTGATGCTCTAGAGGAAAATATGGTAGCCAAGGCAGGCCGAGTACTTCCTAGGCTTACTCTCCATGTAAAATCAACCCATAATCCTCTCATTCTCTTTTGTAAAGGAAATATGCAAGTAACCCTGTCAGCTAGGCAGGGCTTGTTTAATCATGGATACAAATAACTACAGAGACGCTGCTCTCCCTGCCTGACACAGGCTCTCAAGCTAAACAGTGTGAAAGCTCCGCCAAAGTGGGCCAGTGCTCGTCGTAGGTGTGCAGGCCCAGGACAGCACAGAATCAAAACTCCATGGCAATTGAAGAGAACACCGTAAGGAACAGACATGAGAAACGCCTCCACTCACAATGAAATAGAACCTGCAGTACTGGAACTATGATAATTAAGTTCTAAAATGTAATTATGAAAATTCAAAAACAAATGCTAAAAAAAAAATATATTTTTTTTTTACATATTTGGTAACCACATTTGCCTGGCTTTCAAAAAAAAATAAATTCATGTCCTAAACTAAGTCACTAATTTATACTTATTTATCTATTTAAAGATTGTAAACTCGCTGTTAAATTATAGCATTATAAACATTCTCAAACCCATGTAGTCCAATTCAGGCTTGCAGGACCTGAGAGTTCAGTCTCAGGAGATAGAGGGCAACCCTGGACTGGGCACCACCACAGGCCTAATCTGGAAACACCAATTAACCCATCTTTGAGAATATGGAGCACAATCTGAGAACCTGGAGGAAAGAAAAACCCTCAGAGAGAAGAAACACATTCCACAAGGACAATGACCACTTAAGGGCTCAAACCTGGGCCACTGCATCTGTCTTTCAACAGTGCCACCCACAACAATCCATCCACTATCCAGGATTGCAGAGATCTTGAACCTCTTAGTGATACTGGGAACAAGGGAATAAATCCCGGGCAGGCTGTTAATGCACCTGACACGCACATCACACACCAACCTCATTTGCAGTCTTTAACTAACCCAACATATACCACTTTTCTTCTCCATCTGGATAATGTGCATCTATAGAAAATCCTGAAGCTATGGAAATGTATCAGTTACAATGTTCCACCATGACACTAACCCAGTGTCCATCCATTTTCTAACCCGCTGAATCCGAATACAGGGTCACGGGGGTCCGCTGGAGCCAATCCCAGCCAACACAGGGCACAAGGCAGGAACCAATCTTGGGCAGGGTGCCAACCCACCGCAGACTAACCCAGTGTTCTCCCCAGAAATTTTTTCCACCCGGATGGCAAGAAAAAGTAGCCGGGTGGGGCAGGACGGGGAAATCTGGTGGTGGGGAAAATTAAATGTGCACTATTTTTATTGGTTAATTATTATTAATTATTTTCCAAAGCTCAATATGACTTCCTTTTTTAAGGTTTGACACTTGTGCCAGAATATCTTTATTACATTTAAGAAGTATCCAATTCAGGATCCTGCAACCCTAACACAAATTTTAAATAACAATTGTTATGACATAAACCAAGAGGCACAAGTATTGTCGCTGTCGGGAAGAAAAGTGAAAACAATGGAAAAAAAGTATAGGAAACCTAATGAAGAAAAATTAAATATTCTTCAAAGCCAACTTGCATATGCAGAAGGTGTCTTCAGTTAAATATTTATTCTTCTTTTCTTCCTAGAGGCCCAGTTGTCTGCAGCTTTCCCATAATCAAAGTTCCCAGGATCTGGGCCCACCAAGGAGTTCACTCATCGTACACTGTCGTAGTGACTGTACTGCAAAGACATCAGACAGCCATCTAGTGTCATTGGCCATTTACAGCTTAAACTGGGGAATGTTCAGAATATTTTGAATTTCCGTTAAACCAGCCATCCTAACTGAAGAATTTTAGAAGAAACAGAATAGCTGCCTTAAGATGTTCAGTTTTGTTAAATAAGGTACAGTAACTGCTGCCTGGGCACTTGCAAGGGCCAATCGGTGTTTTACACAGTGGCAGTTGACCAAGAGTCCAGATGTTTTCTCTAAGCAGTTTTGCCACACCTTTCTGTTTCCCAATTATAACAGGCACTCCTTCTGACCCTAGTCCAACCAGATTAACAGTTTTCATGCCTAAGGTGTCCATAGTCTTACTCTGTGTGTTGGTTATAGTCTCCGCTTTACCATTAATCACATTGCGGGTTGATACAAAGCTAATTCTGACCTCTTTAGTGACCTGGCAAACATATTTAATGTAAATAATTAATTGTTTTACATCTGAGGTATCTGTGATTTCACCACACAGAATACTGAAAAACTTTTCTGTGTGTATATTTTTCAGTATAGATTTTATTTCTGATGCTAAGACATCCAGCAGGTCTTGCATTATTCTTTTAGAGGTGTAATGTGCATTTTTACCAATACTAAGATGTTGTAAAAAGGAACAACCTATTTCTTTACAGTGTTCCAACAGCTTTTCAAACAACGTTGTATGTGGCAACTCATTTTTTTCCCAAACAATGCATGGACCTTAAAGCTCCCACAAAGGCATCTCTCAGTAAGTTAACACAGATACCGACCTTTCAATTTGACCGATTCCAGTTTGCTCTAGTACACGCTTTCAAAAAAAGGTCAGCAGAAGACTCAATGTGCGTTTTACTTTTTTTCATGGTCCAGCAAGCTTTTTATTCGAATTCTTGTGTATTGCATGTTTACCCAAAGTAACCCCTTCTTGGGGGGTGTTTGAGTATTTCATGCACAATTAGCACCACATAACATTTTCTTCGACCATTAGCCAATCAAAATCTTTAAACCATTGTTTGTTTATGCCAGATATGCGGTGCTTAGATTTATCAATTGGCAGAGTGTGTGCTGAAGAGACCCCTGATGGACCAGCCTCTGCAATGTCTTTGTCTGAAATTGTCACATGAAGAGTTGACGCCGCACCTTCATTAGTTTGTGACGTCTCTATTCTGAAATAACTGAGCAGTGCTGTTTTCTGAACACTTCTTTTGCTCATGTTGGTAAAACGTTTGAAAAAAAATTAAAGTACCTATGAATAAGATTTTTGAGTGGGAAAGGGAGAGCCTGTTGGATATTCAACTCAATTGCACACACTTGCACTCGACATTTCCACTTTATGCATTCTTGACATTTCCACTTTATTCTCGCCGTTTATCTCGAGATTAAATTCGACATGTTGACTTTATTCTAGTAGTTTGTCATTAAAGTCGAACATCGTAAACTAAACTTCATCTTAAAATAAATGTTTAATTTACTAGATTTTCTCAAACCCCGTCATAAATTATGTAGTAACATGTCAACTTTATTCTCATCATAAGTGTGAAGATTAAAGTGGAAATGTCCAGAATAAAGTCAACATCTCGACTTTATTCTCAACATAGGTTTTTTTTCTTCACTTTGTCCGTACTTTTTTTCCTTCACCGTGGCCCTAATATGCTTCCGTACAAAATCCTCAGCAATTCAGTGATAAAACTTTTGCTCAGGACACTGTGTGCTGCAAGGGTTTCTGCACACTTTTTGCAATATGGACGCAGGTCCAAATATGAGCAAATATAAAAACGGCAGATGGGGTCACTTTAAACAGGAACCACAGTGAGTGCTACAAGGATTTCTGCACACAGAACACACCTAATGCTTAAAGAACTGTGTATATACAGTATATTATTTATATATATATCTATACTATCCATCCATCCATCTTCAAACCCGCTGAATCCGAATACAGGGTCACAGGGGTCTTCTGGAGCCAATCCCAGCCAACACAGGGCACAAGGCAGGAACCAATCCTGGGCAGGGTGCCAACCCACCGCAGTATATCTATACTAATAAAAGGAAAAGCCCTCACTGACTCACTCACTGACTGACTCATCACTAATTCTCCAACTTCCCGTGTAGGTAGAAGGCTGAAATTTGGCAGGCTCATTCCTTACAGCTTACTTACAAAAGTTGGGCAGGTTTCATTTCGAAATTCTACGCGTAATGGTCATAACTAGAAGCTATTTTTCTCCATTTACTGTAATGGAGTTGAGCTCGAAAGTCGTGGGGGGTGGAGTTTCGTGTGACATCATCACGCCTCCCACGTAATCACGCATGATGCGTAGAAAACCAGGAAGAGCTCCAAAAACCGCTGAAAAAAACATACATTATATAATTAAGAAGGCAGCGAAACAATTAGAAGCGAGCGAGTAACATATAAAACCATATTCAGCGGCTCACGTGAACTGATGCAGTGCGCAGACAAAAAACAACAGTTCCAAAAAGTGCTGAACAAAAACCAAATTACGCTGCTACGCTCAAATAGACAAACCACACGCGTGGCTAATAGAAGAGGCTTCGCCTCTAGCGCCGGCTTCCGAGGTTCGATTCCCGAGAGGGGATGCACGGAGTATGTACGCATGCTTCCCGATACATTTTAGCCTCGCATCCCCTTGGTGTGAGACGTATGAAAAAGTATGCGGTTAACGCAGAAAGACAGATCACCAATTGAAGCTGTATGAATAATGGATACTTTATTCGCGATCAATGATTGTTTTGGTAAAGCCATACTCAGTGTATTCATTAGATGAACGGTAAAAAAGTAAGAGCGAGGGGAGGATGACTTATTGAGGCACGCAGGCAAAACCACAATAGCATGCGGGCTCGATGTACTGTAGTGCATGTCAACTCGATCTGAATTGCGCGATCACATTCGAAAAAATATATCTTTTCAAGTTCTATTTAGTCCATATGTGTCAAACTCAAGGCCCGCAGGCCACATCTGGCCCGGCGTGTAATTATATCCGGCCCAGCGGGATCATTTTATATATTATTGTTATTAATGGCCGGGGATATGAAGCACTGGTAACACAATAAACTACAGATCCCATAATGCAGCGCTTCAGCTGCCTTGCCGAACACTTACCGCGTTAATCAAGTCTAGCTTATGATGCTGCAAGTTATTGCGAAGCTAGCCCACACGATGCCAAAGAGAAAAGGTGATTCTGAACATAGAGCCTTTAAAAACCGATGGGAGGCTGAGTATATGTTTACTGACATTGCCGGGAAACCCGTGTGTCTCATTTGTGGAGCTAATGTGGCTGTAATTACAGAATTTAATCTAAGACAGCACTATGAGACAAAACATCAAGATAACCTGAAAGACCAGAATGCAATGCAAAGATACAGAAAGCAGTAGAGTTAAAGAAGAATCTGACACTTCAGCAGACGTTTTTACCCGTGCAAAATCACAAAGTGATTTCAAGTGAAGCTACTTTTATGGGAGACACAAATGCACCAGTGCAACATGCCCCACTTTCCCTGTTGCCAAGGAATGTTGAACCAAGTCGGCACAACGGTGTTCCCAAATACGCACTTTGCTGATAAACTGAGTTCGTGGTAATAGAAACCACAGCATAGAGAGAAGTGTGTACATTGCTTCTTACAGGAAAAGGCGATGGAAAAGTGCACTTTTGTTATACTTTTACACCAATATATGTTCCTGTGTTTGAACGACACGGGCAGATGGGGAGTGTCTGATGATTGCATATAACGCCGAAGTTACTGGTCTTTACCATTCTTTCCTCTGCATGTCCTGGAGTACAAAAGAAACAGCATACAGCAACATGGGGACTGGCAGGAACACTCAATAAAACTGAATAAAAAGAAAAGCAAGTGACGGTGAGATACGAAGAAGGCAGCTTAGCCAGCGTTTGTGTGTCAGAACCCGGGGTTTGGCGTTAGTATGCATCGTGGTACACTGCAGAGCTATAGCGCGTCTTTAGTGAAAACAGCTGTGTCAGATGGGGTTGTATGGATTGATTCTGAACGCGACTGAGAGAATGAAAAGTGAATAAAAAATAAAAAAAAGCTAACCTTTACAAGGATCATAAATTGCACCGGCTGTTACAGACTGAAATCAAATGTATGCTTTTATTCTAAAATAGTAAGACTAAGAGCAGTTTACTTCTCAAAACGGAGAGGTGCAGGATCGAACTCGTGACCTCTTGATTCCCAAGCGGGGGCAGATTCTATTGAACTACGGAGGCAGTTACAATAAACTGCTGTCAATGTCGCATGTTAAGGCGGCTTTTTGTTTCTGCAGTTATATTTTTGAATAAAAGCGCAATTGTGTTATTCTTGTGAAAATGTTTCTTTGCTATTTGAACTTCAGGCTTCATACACTATAGTTTATGCCTACATTTTGTCATCTACTACTAGAATATAAAAAACGTTTCTGTTTTAACAATGTGTTGACACAGATTACTGTAGAAACGGAACAGACATGAAATGCGTGTGTTCCAAATAACGATCTATTATTTTGACTCTAAAACTCCACTTCACTCCCAGATACTCAATCAAGGCCTGAGCTGGGAGAAGTTCGTGCACGTTCTAAATTGGTGGGGGGATGGAATAGCCGGCTGCTCCAAGCTTCTCTTTATCAGCACATTTAGAAGACAAAGGGCGCTGGCGGAGAGGTGTAAAGGGATTTAAGAAGCAGTTTAAGGTGGGACGGAATTACGAGTTTTTTCGTAGGCTCTGGTAATTCTAGTGTTAAGTAGCAGAAGGGGTTGTTAATCAGTTACAGCTGCTGTGGTGTTAATGAAATTAACAACAGATGCACTAGAGGGGCAACAATGAGATGACCCCCAAAACAGGAATGGTTTAACAGGTGGAGGCCACTGACATTTTTCCCTCCTCATCTTTTCTGACTGTTTCTTCACTAGTTTTGCATTTGGCTACAGTCAGTGTCACTACTGGTAGCACGAGGTGATACCTGGACCCTACAGAGGTTGCACAGGTAGTCCAACTTCTCCAGGATGGCACATCAATACGTGTCATTGCCAGAAGGTTTGCTGTGTCTCCCTGCACAGTCTCAAGGGCATGGAGGAGATTCTAGGAGACAAGCAGTTACTCTAGGAGAGCTGGAGAGGGCCATAGAAGGTCCATAACCCATCAGCAGGACCAGTATCTGCTCCTTTGGGCAAGGAGGAACAGGATGGGCACTGCCAGATCCCTACAAAATAACCACCAGCAGGCCACTGGTGTGAATGTCTCTGACCAAACAACCAGAAAGACTTCATGAGGGTGACCCAAGGGCCCCATGTCCTCTAATGGGCCCTGAGCTCACTGCCCAGCAGCATGCAGCTCGATTGGCATTCGCCATAGAATACCAGAATTGGCAGATGCACCACTGGTGCCCTGTGCTTTTTACAGATGAGAGCAGGTTCACCCAGAGCATGTGACAGAAGTGAAAGGGTCTGAGAACATTATGCTGCCTGTAACATCATTCAGCATGAGCAGTTTGGTGGTGGGTTAATGATTGTCTGGGGAGGTATATCCATGGATGGTCACACAGACCGCTACAGGCTTGACAAAGGCACCTTGGCTGCCATTAGGTATCAGGATGAAATCCTTGGACCCATTGTCAGACCCTATGCTGGTACAGTGGCTCCTGGTGCACGACAATTCCTGGCCTCATGTGGTGAGAGTATGCAGGCAGTTCCTGGAGGATGAAGGAATTGATACCATTGACTGGCCACCACACTTTCCTGACCTAAATCCAATAGAACACCTCTGGGACATTATGTTTTGGTCCATCCAATGCCACCAGGTTGCACCTTAGACTGTCCAGGAGCTCAGTGATGCCCTGGTCCAGATCTGGGAGGAGATCCCCCACAACACCATCTATCATCTCATTAGAAGCATGCACCGATGTTGTCAGGCATGTATACAAGAACACAGGGGCCATACAAAGTGCTGTGTACAATTTTGAGTTGCTGCAATTAAATTTTGGCAAAATGGACTAGCCTGCCACATAATTTTTTCACTCTGATTTTTGGGGCGTCTTTGAATTCAGGGCTCTGTAGGTTGATCATTTTCATTTCCATCAAACGATGTGGCATCCTTTCGTTCCTAACACATTACCCAGTCTATATCAGTATAGATATCCAGGAGGATTTCTTTTTCCCATTGAGATCTGATGTGTTTTCAAAGTGTTCCTTTAATTTTTTTGAGCAGTTTTTATATATATATATATATATATATATATATATATATATATATATATATATATATATATATACCAGCAACACTCATGACAATGACAAAACAATTACATTGTCAATCATGTTACGTTATTTTTAAAATTTTCCTTTTCTTTTTCATAACTTCTTTAACACACTACTTCTCTCTTGAAGAGCGGGTATTCTATATATATATATATATATATATATATATATATGCTGTTGTATGCTCAGCCGCACTATATAGACTGCACTGACACCGAGACCAGAGATATCACTTCCTGATGCCTTTTTTCTGATATCTGATATCTGGTTCAACTAGACTTTTTATTTTATCAGTACTCCTCTTGCCCGCCCACCTCCAAATCCGCTTTGCTTGTGAACTGCCGCTCCGTTCCCGCTATTAGCATGTACAGCCCCCTCTTGTCCGCCCACCTCTTAATACTCCATGCTACTGTATTAAGCTGCTACACCCCCGCTATTACCATGTACAGCCCGTTCTCGAAACCCCACCTCCCCATACTCTTTGCTTGTGAACTCTGCGCCGCCTTGTCCACGCTATTAGCTTTAGCAATATTTGCCCACCCGCTGCTCGTTCCTTGCCATCTCTGCAGATCATTAGATCTACTAAGCCTGCAAATCTGCGGCTGTCATCTCACAATGTCATGGAAAATGACAGCCGGGCGCTCAACTAAATTAGCTGGGAGGAGCGCCCAGCTAAAAGACGCTAGGGAGAACACTGCTAACCCAAGATTAAATTCTTTTGCTTATAGTGCTCACAAAGTCAAAATGACAAAACTTGAAACGAAGTTGTGACATACCTGAAGTTTGCCCCATAAACGACACTTGTTGCAGCCAACACAGTCCATTATGCGTGATATGTTCTTAAAGTGAAGCCTGAACTCTTCCTGACAAAAAGAAGAACATCAGCATTTTAGTTTATTTCATAAAAATCCAATGTACAGTATAAGGATTAGTTAGTACAAACTACTTGAGATTTCACATCTACTTCATTTCAAATCATTTTGCTGAAATTTATCAGTTCATTTTGACCAGGGGTCCTCAATCCCAGTAATGGAGAGCCGCAGTGGCTGCAGGTTTTTGTTCTGACCTGGTTGCTTAATTAGAAAGCAATTCTTGCCAATAAAGCACTAACAAGCTATGAAATTAAATTAACTCTGCTATGTCAGGTCATTCTCATATCCTAGATTTTCTTTCCCTTTCTATCATGCAAATGATTTGAAGGCTAAAATGGACGAGTAATTCTCAGTCCTTCACTTTTTTCTCTTCATTTTTCTTCCAAGTATTTAATTAAACCCAATAGTGCAGATAAATACAAACAGGTGTAAATGTAAATAAGCTAAATGGAGAAATGCTGCTCTCTCTTGTCATTTGCATGTTATTGATAATAAGCAGCAATTAAAATAGTTGTTTAAGACAAAATTAAGCAATAAGGGCTCAAAATCACTCAAGTGAAGCAGAAGTGTTACTTTAGCAATAGCAACTGGGTTGGAGCAAAAACCTGCAGCCACTGCGGCTCTCCAGGACCGTGATTGAGGACCCCTGATTTTGACCAAAGTGAAGAATTTAAGTTTAAACTCAAGCATTTGTGGTCCACACAAAAAAAGGTCTTCAAAGAGTGACTAACTGCCCCCCAAGGTGCCTTGCTTTCAGACTCTTCATTTCTGAAGTTTTACTGTTGGATGGTAATTTCACAGGACAATCAATTCAATAATTACTAATGACAAATGTATTAGCTCTTGGGGCAGAGGTTCATAAATCACAGTTTTTTTCCCTAAACTGAAGTTCCTGAGTACAACAAGTATTGTGTAAGGCTGCCTGTATCCCAAATCACATGGCAAAGTTCATACATCATACACATCAAATACCCATCTCCATTACCTCCTTGCTATGAAGGGTAACAGAAAACCAATTTATAAGAAAGTGAGTTTTAAAAAATAGCCTTTGAACACCTGAGACAACAGCACTACAAGAGAGCTTCACAGCAGACAGGAACAACCATGAATGCCACAAGAATCACAAAACCCATAAATCCCTAATGCTGAAGTAATGGCTTGCATTTTCCTCACATTACTAAAGCTGTAGAGCCAGGAAAACTGAAGTGGAAAAGAACAAACACATGTCTTGCTGCAGCCACAAGGATAACAGGTACTTTTCTGTCTGCCTGAACAGTCACACAGATTCATTTCTAATATTCTTTTTATTTTATTAGTTTATTAGCAAATAAAGATTTAAATTTTGCCACTCTAATCAGTGAATGTAAGGCATATATTACTTTTACATTTTGTAATTTGTGAACAGGCAGGGCCTTATAAATGGAGTCCAGTATTTACTTTATGCATATTTCTTTGGCATGTCACTGCTGTAACTGCCATGGGGGTCATGCAGGAGGCCTTCATGGTCATCAGCTACATTGCCTATGATGCAGACTAAAACTCTCCAACAGTTCCGTTTACACATCCGCCATCTATGCCTTCTCAGAGTTAACTAAATGAACAAACTAAATATATCAATATTGTGAATTCTTATGTATGTCCTTTGGCTATTATCATTTATATTAATGTTACTTATGCTTATCATTTGTATGTATACTTTATTGGTTTTGTTTAGTGTTTGGTTCTATGCATGGAAGCTTTTTCTGCCATATGCTTCATTTTTTGTGGACAGTTCCCCAGGCTGCAGGGCCCTTGTCAGTCTCACTATGTTTGCTTGGTATTTGGCAAGTTTTCCTTTTATCTATTGCTATTTCTTTGTATTTACTGTTTTTTCAACTCTCTTGTTTCTGTTTTTGGGATTCTGACTTCTCGAAAGTGTTTTAGGACTTGTTTAATTAGGACTACCTTGTTGGCCAATCGTTTTTGCCTCCTTTTTTACTTTGTAAATTGTTGATAAATAGCTACTTTTATAAAGATTACTGTGCTTGCAAGCAGGAGTTCATGGTTCCCTATCCTGCAAAGCTGATTTACTGTTATTTTGGGACTTTCATGTATATTTCTTGAACTCTAAAACCCAAGCACCTCTGTGGCAGTGGGAGTGCAAACTCTGGTTGCCTTCACATGCACCCTCTCTGCATAGACATCTGAGAATTCTGGCCTGCTTTCCTGTTTATTCTTGGAGGTCAAACACTACACTACTTTGGCCATACTGGCCAAAGCTATATGGTTGAGACACCACTATATATGCAAAGCAACAGCTATAGTCTGATCCCATAAGGAGACAAAAACTACTTAAATAACAAAACATTAAACAACTATCTGTTCCTCATATAATAAGTGGTCTGACACTGCTTTAAAAATGAAGACTTTTCTTGCTACTTTTACCTGGTCTAAAGAATAATATCAGCCACTTTAAGGTGTCTCAAACTAGTGTACTGTATTTGACAACAATGACCAGTAAACATGGTAGAAATGCATCTGAGGAATAAGCTCGGATGGACAAGAACATGTGCTTTGAGTCACAAGAAAGGTCAAAACTACAATCAGAGCAGTATATGAACTAAAAATATCTAACAAGTTGTAAAATTTACCTCGTTAGAAAAATTGGTTAAAAGACAAGGGAAATGGATCTTCTGCATAGGTCAATATTCCAGTAAACTGGATGCTGCACAATTCCTGCACTCAACAAAGTGACAAAATTACCATAAAGAGGCAGCATCCTCAATTTCATAATTTGTATTTCACATACTGTGGGGTTCAGGACAACCATAAGCACCCCCAACAGAGTGGAAGAAGCATTTCAAAGTTCATCCTTTAAATGATGGCAACAGAAACCTGTCAATTGGTAACCATGTCAGCTTGTTCTATAAAGAACACACTAACTACAATATGGATAAAAACCCAAAGGAGTTGAGCGAGTGTGTTGTACAGCATGCACCAATTCAGTTCACTACACATGGCACTTTAGTACATAGTACATGCAAGAACAATTTCACTGTACATGTCCTAAAATGACCCTATTAACCTATAAATGATGTTATGCTTGTCAACATATTTTAAACAAACATATTTGATTTTCCTGTAAAACAGTGTTTCCCAAACTCAGTCCTTAGGACCCCCTGTGGCTGCAGGCTTTTGTTCCAACCACATTCCTAACCGGTGACAACACCTGATAGCACTGAGCTCATTTAATTAGCTGTTTTTTTTTTTCTTTTATTCAATATTCAGAAAAGCATGGCAGCATGATTTTTACATTTATAAATATTTCTGCTTTTGCTCTAGATTTAAATGCTTAACTCTCTTTTGTTGATTTCATTATACTTTGCCCCTTCGCTGTGCAGTTTTTTTCCCCCTTCGTTGTATCTTATTAATGACAATTTAAAACGAGCAGAGCAGACACGCAGGCAAACAACACAGAATAATCAAAGCCTGCAAAGTACTTTACCGTTAGACCCACTAATTAGCAAATAATGGAATAATTAAACAATTAGAACACCTAGAAAAGTAGGATGAAAATCAAGATGAAAATACTGTATTGTAAAAAAAAAAAAACCTTATTATTCCCATATAACTGCTTGGGACATTTTAATATATATATATATATATATATATATATATATATATATATATATATATATATATATATATATATATATATATATATATATTTTTTTTAAACAAACTTAGTTTTCGAATTTCTATATTGTTCCCTAAACACAGAACTTGGGAAATAACACATCACTTAATTAGCACAGGAGTCCAATTAAAAACAGATGCTGGTTGGAACAAAAACCTGCAGCCACAGGGGGTCCCCAGGACCGAGGTTGGGAAACACTACTGTAAAATATTTTTCACTGCAAAATAAACTTATT
The DNA here is from genome assembly GCF_016835505.1 of Polypterus senegalus. NCBI lineage: Eukaryota > Metazoa > Chordata > Cladistia > Polypteriformes > Polypteridae > Polypterus > Polypterus senegalus. Next base: position 53,973,175 of record NC_053169.1, read on the forward strand.
TTTAAGATTTATTGAAACAAATATCCAAGGCATCATTAGATTTAATTAAATCTCCTGAAGAAAACACAATACTATTGTGACATTTTAAACAGGGGAATAAACAAAAATTTGACAAACATTTCAATATTTACCTTTAGAGTTTTTGCTTCCATTTTGTGTCCAGCAAACATGGACTTTTCATCAAAGTGCATTGGAAATGCTCTGTTGGAGAAAAAAACCAAGCGTAAGTACAAAGTTTATTGCTTAAAGCATACATTCCAATCCACATGGCAAGAGAAAATGTCTCCTATTCATATTTAAAATATCTTTAAATATTAAATGAGTTAAGTCATATTTTTCTATCCTTATTAAATATACTGGGGAGACTTTTGGAAGAAACAAAAGGGCATTGCTGACCTGGCCCTTAACCTGTACAAAAGGTAAATAGTGCAAGGCCTAATTTTTTCCATGAAAATAAAAATCAAATGAAAACACTTTAAAAGAGTCATTACATTGTTCCAAATACTGTACAGTCTGCAAATACAATTTCTCACTTCTCTGTGTTAGATGAAAGGCCTTTCTGCATAACAACTGTATGAATGTCAAGTAATAAATTTATCCACAAATTGTCCCTGTGGGAGCTACTATTTTGGATAGTATTTACAAATTTCCCGACTGGGTATAATGTTATTTCCCAGATGCAAGAATTGTGTATCAACATGCATGTCTACATTTTGTCTTTTGGGAAAGTCATGATGACAAAAAACAATGTACAGTATGAGTAGGATTTCTTTATAGTGCACCTCAAAATAAAATCACTTGGTAGTAAAAAAGGGAGAAAATACGCTATTGTGTAAAATCAGTGTGGTATTAAGTACAACTGTAGCATTCTATGTAATTTGTCTTCAGCATTTTACATTCTATGATTAAAGGGAATCTGCAAACTGAGCAGTGCCCTTTAAGGGCTAATGTAGAGTGGTCCTGCACAAACTACTGGTCTGACTATAATGTCAGTACTGGTGTCCTTTAAAAACGATGGTGTGAAAGGGTGGTATGATTACAAACAGAATGCTTTCTTCATGCATGTGTAGTTTCATGATTGCCGGAAAAGATGAACAGCATTGTATGATTCCAGACAGTATGAAAGCTTTGTAATTGAAAAAGGCTGACAGCTGTGCTCTAATTTCAAAATGTATGGGACAAGCTCTCTATTGCACTATTGTGGAAAATCCTTCCTATTTAATTGAGGTCAGAACAGACCACTTAAAGCACTGCATGGCTGTTAACTGCATTCACTTTCCAATATAGCTAGCAATATCCATCTGAAGGCATTACTCTGTTCTGCAAGCCTACTCTAGTTGTAGCATTTAAAATTTCAAAAGTATAAAGGTAAAAACAACATAAAACTTAACACCCCACTAGCAATGCAATACAGCAACTAATATACTGTAATTGAAAACAGCTTGTTTTCAGTTTGACTGAAATGATGTATCAGTATCTCTTTCAACCAGTTATTTATATTATGGGTTGTGGTATACAAAAGTATAACAAAATCCACTGAAAAGTAGAAAAAAGGTAAACAGCAACTACTATGTTAGAAGCTGCAGATCTGAGGATAGGGAAGTGGACAGACAAGTCATATGAACATAGGAAGCAATGCTCTACTACATACACTGTATATCAAAGCTGTGAAACAGAAAAAAAATACGAGGGGGAGTCAAGCTCAAGTTAGAAAATGGAACAAACCTTAACAAAACTGACAATGGCATTTCTCAATGTCATCTCCACCCTTCTCAATACACTTGTGCCACCTGCCTGAAAGTGCCTGGATTCCAACAGAATAAAAGGTTTTGTCTCGTGCTCATAACCACTCGTGCACCTGAGTTACTGCCAAACACTCCATGCCGAGGGGTACTACAGTCACTAGTGCAAGTTGCTGGGGCTCGCTGGAGACCAATGTGAAGCCTGCTATTCTATCCAAGCGGCAGGGACTGCCGTCTCAAGGAGTCCTTTTGCTGCAAGGCCCACACACTGCTAAGAACACCAAGGCTTGTCTGGTGAAACTGAACTTTGAGATATTGCCACATCCTCCTTATTTGCCAGATTTGGCACTGTGTGACTTCCAATTGTCCGGACCACTAAAAAACATCTGGGTGGTTGTTGATTCAAGACAGATGACGATGTGAAGAAAGCAGTGCACGACTGGTTGCAAGGTCAAGATAAAATCTTTTATTCTGCTGGAATCCAGACAATTCCAGGCAGAAGGGTGGAGACGACACTGAGAAATTATATTATCAGTTTTGTTAAGATTCATTCCATTTTCTAATAAAACCCATTTTTTAACTTGAGCTTGACTCCCCCTCTTAGGACACAATTCATGCTGGAAAAACAGAAAAGGTTATCATCTTATCATCCATGCAACCATGAACTGGAATGTGAGTGTTGATGGGTAGATGTTATCATTCACAGTGCTTGTTAATGTTTATTTATAATAAAATGCTGTACTTACTAAATGAACGAAACAATCTACAAACACCTGAATTGCCACTGATCTAGAAAAACACAAATGCAACTTACTTTGCCTCATTAAGCACTTGTAAAAGCAGCTCCTTTGTAACAGCATCTTCTTGGCCGTTTCCAGTATAAAGATCCACAATGGAACGCTCAAAGTAGGACGCCACCTTTGACAAAGCCCGCAATTCAATCAAGAAAAGGAAGTACAAGTTCTTCAGCCGTCTTGTCCCCTCTCCCTTGGTTTCAACAAAGCGATGCTGAAACTCTTTTACATTTGGTCCCCATTTTGGTTTCCCAAAAACCTCTGCATGCAGAAAGATTTTGTATGTATGAGAAATGCACAAAGAAGGGAGACAATTTAACCCACAGTAACAGAATACAGTTTCTTCACTTACCAACATTTAAATGCTGAGCACAAAGGTGTATGTTAATGCTTGTATGAAGGCCGGATATCAGTCTGTAAAAGACTCTTTTCTCAAGGCACAAACCTAAACAAGAAGAGTCCACAACATTAAAACTTAATTCTCCTCGCTCCCAGAAATGCCATAAGACATTCTCAGTTCTTCACAAAATTAAACTTGCAAGTAAAACCTGTATTATTAAAAATACTTTATTTAAATGCTGCCTTTTGTTATAAAAACATGTGATTGAAAAATGATACAAATATACGTTCATCGTGCTACAGTGCCAGAAAGTAAGTTGCAATTTACAAGTTATTCTACGTAGCATAGTTCATATTTTCAACAATAACTTATTAACATATCAGAAGGACTCTGAATGAACAAGTAGATGTGCATTAACTAAAAGCTGCAAATAAAATAACTCCCAGAGCTATGGAGAAATTATGGCCTACACCTCCTTACAGAAATACTTCAATTCAGTGACACCTACAAGATTCAGAGTAAGAAACAAATTTTGCATTTCAAATCCTGGCACAACTTCACAATGCGGTTTAGGTTAGAACTTTAACACTGACTCTCCAAAAGTCCTTTTTTTTGACCATTTTCATTTTGAACTAAACAGTCCTGCTCTATAAACCAATTGCTCTTCAACTTTAAAGATGGACAGATTAATTATTCTACAGAAGGTTCTGAAACAGCCGAGTTCATGGCTCTTTCAATGACAGATAGTCAACAAGTTTCTGGCAAAGAAAGGATTCTCCAAACATGACATTACCCAACTATGCTCCACTATTTGTCAAGTGATTATGGTGTGCATTGTTACCTATTCACCAGGCATAAAGGGGATACGCATGTTTTCTTCCCTGACTTCATTAAACATAATATTAGTGGATGGAATTTAAAAGAAATTTATTGATAAGCAGTTTAACCTTAGTTAAACTGGATTAGTGTTTCTGCAATTGTACTCTGAACTTTTTTTCTGTATCTAGTGAGCTACAATCTTATTAGCCTTTTCTCCATGTTCACAATGGAAATTAGGTGAAAAAAAATCATTACTATAGGCAATAAGTTGATAATACAAAAAGGACTGCTTTACAAGTGGCTGGGGATGTCATAGCACATGACCGTTGTCACTAAAGTGTGGCTGCCTCTGACTTGCCAAGATAATATAAATGAAAGTTGCAAAGAAAACCAAAACAAATCACTGGAAAAATTGATTAGTGTGACAGGGGCTTAAAATGCAGGCATATTAAGCTGTGTGTTCAATGTCAAAAACTAAAATTAGGCCATCATCTATAAACAACTCCGGGTTAATGGATAAAAAAAATGAGAAATTCAATTCTGATAGTGAAAAACAAACAAACACAAACTTACCCCAGTAATGAATTCCACAAATGGATAAAATAACAGTTGTATCTACATGACTAATAACCTTTAGAAAAGCAAAGGCCTCAATCAAAGAAGGGTAAAATAAATCTAAGCAACATGCTGAATGTGTATGGTGTAGATGTAAGTGATTTTTAACAAAGTGTAAACTATTCCCATTAAACTTTTAAAATTCAAGCTTTGATAAACGTCATACTTAAAAAAAACTGACATTCCCTAGGAATTTTAAAAACCAAAATGTTTTAAGCTCAGTCTTCTAACAATAGGTTTGTTTTACTCTATGAGGTACAGAAAATCTGGCTCATAACAAAGGACATTAAATGCTATTACTGCAAGTTTATGGTGGTCTCTTCTGAGAGACAATCACTGTGGTAGGTTTTTCATTACATGTGATTAGGTCAATAGGGCTTGCAATAATGGAGCAGAATGAGGACAGTACATTTTGCATCTCTGGGTCTATTTAAATATTTAATACACCTGACTATTCACAAGTAACAATGTAGCTTTGTTCTCAATAAACAAGCGTAATAGTAGCATGGGACCACGTCAAGGGAAGTATTAAATGACTCAGTAAAAATCAGGCCCTTCTGAAAACATAAGCCATCAATCTACTCAGGACTAATTAAAGCTCTCAAGTAATTGCTTAGTTTCTTGGGTAGGTCTTAATTCTACACGTGTGAAAGTGGAAAACTATGGCATTAAACAAGTTACATATTAAACAGTGCACACAACTGTACACACCCAAACTAATGTTTACAGGAAGGTTAAAAGCTTGTTTTGAAATTTATCCAAAAAATGGAAGAACAGTTTAAATTAACATTCACCACATTTGACACATCCACAGCTTAAGAAACAGAGCATCATTTTAAAAGTACGAGACTTATGAACAAATATTTGCATGATGAAACTAATATCTAGTCGATTATCATTTTAATGAAAAGGCAATGCAAATCTTGCCACAATTCTGACAAACTATTTCCTTATCACCTAATAACACAATGAACAAACTGACAGAGAAAATGGAAATTGATGCCGATAATGGAGGCGAAATCAGGACACCATCCAGTTGGGCTCATATTGAGTTTATCTTGTCACATAGAAGACTCTGCAACATATTTTGGTAGAAATAACATAAATTCTAACACTACCACATGCCTGAAATTATAGCCCAAGACTATGGTAGCTATCTTTTTTATCGATAAGATTAATTTACACTTAATATTTTGGTTCAGCAAGGGCTATTGTTTAGTGCTGCTAATTATTTACTATTGTTTTGTTACTTAGCTCACTGTTCTATTTTTTGACATGTTTCCAAAACGGAAAGATGACCCACTTAAAACAAATTCAACCTGTTCCATTGCGGGCCCAGTTTCATAACAGTCAGGTGTGGCAATGCATCTGCTTACTTGAAATATAAACTGCAGCATGTTATTCAGACAGCAGAAAAGACTGGAGGACTGACAACTGCACTCTGCTGATGCACTTTATACCTCACAAGTCAGAAAAGGGGTTGGAAATATAATCAAAGACTACACTCACCCAGGCTGCCATCTCCTTCAGTTACTACCATTAAGGAAATGTTACTGGAAGCTAAAGGCAAGAACTACTTGGCTTATAAAATGTTTCTTTCCTACTGCAGTCACTATAGTTACACACAGTCTCTGATTCATCTGTGCGATTTTTCTCCAGTTTCCAAACTATTCCATCCCATCTAAATTCTGATTATTTCATAAGGACTTACTTGATATGTGACTGGGCAAGAGTGCAATTCTACTTTAATATATTGTTTTGTGTATTTGTTTTGTGCAATAAATTTTTCCCTTCTACTGTTCACAATGTTGTAGAGGTGTCATGTATTGTATATTGTCCATCCATCCATTATCCAACCCGCTATATCCAAACGACAGGGTCACGGGGGCCTGCTGGAGCCAATCCCAGCCAACACAGGGCACAAGGCAAGAAACAAATCCCAGACACACACTAGGGACAATTTGGGATCGCCAATGCACCTAACCAGCATGTCTTTGGACTGTGGGAGGAAACCCAGGCAGACACGGGGAGAACATGAAAACTCCACGCAGGGATGACCTGGGAAACGAACCTGGGTCTCCTAACTGTGAGGCAGCAGCGCTACCACTGCGCCACCGTGCCCCCATTGTATATTGTATTATTTGTATTTACCTTGTAATGTGTATGGATGGAACACCCAGAGAAATTCCTAGCAACTATGATGCTTGGCAATAAATAAAGTTTAAAGTTTAGACGTGAAGTTTAGCTAAAGGTTTTCACAGGAGTTAAAGCTGAAGACCTGTTAAAACTATGGCCCTGGAAGCAGCAAAGGCAGACCTACACTTACTGTAAAAGCTCACCTGTTCCCTGTGATAAAATGATACACTAAAAAAGAGCAAAACAAATGCACAAAGAATTGCAGCACATGCAACATAACCAATACAGCAGAAAAACACAATGCCAATGACAATGTAAATTTACATGACACATTACAAATAGTTTTAAATGCACAGTTTAATATATTCAAACAAAATTTTAGTTATGAAAAATGTAATCTCAGTATTTGATTGACAGCCCAACATCTCACATGAATTTGCCTAAAGCTATGGTTAGATCATCTACTGATGTGTACTACAGTATGTAACATAACAAAGTGTTCACAGTCTTCTGTGATGGTCACTGAAATACCTGAAAGCTTTAAGTGTTTAGAATTGAATCAAGGTTTTTTTTATTTTTTTATTTTATCATTATTAAGTGCATAGGTACATATTTTTTATCCCTGTCAATATAATTTTAAGTCTAACTAAAGTCTAATGAAAATAAAACAAAACTGCAATATCGTATTATGTCATGATTCAGGTATTTGGATAAAATATCTTTTGGCTTATTTGAAAATCTTACTATACTCTAAGCATTTGATTGTAGTTATAAACTAATGAGAACAAAATTATGTTTTCTGCTGCCAGTCTTTTTAATTATATTAAGATGGAAAAGTAAATGCTGATGAATAGGTTTACATCCATCCATCTTCTTAAATCAATTGTATTAACTTTCTTTTTTTATTAAATAGTCCAGCCTTCTTCTTCCACACTCACCATCCATACCCACTTTGGCACATTATGAAGTTGATAATGTTAAAAATCTTTAACATGCTAATGGTAATTTTCTTTCATTTTGTTCTTAACAGTTGTATAATATAATGAATATTAATAAATAAAATATTCTGCCAAGTGAGAATCTCAACTGACAATTAATTCATTTATTTAAGGTCTACTTAAAATATGTTGCTTATGCACCAATGCTATATTTGGGGGAAGCAGGTTAAAATAAATTAAACAAGAGGACAAAAAACTAAACTAATTTATACTTGCCTTCTAGCCATTTGTAGAATCCCTCTCCTGCTGAGGGAAGAAAAAAACAAGAACAAAAACAAGAAAAAAACAAAGCATATGTGACTTTTATTGCTAGAAATGTTTTTATGAATTAAATGCAAAAATCACACATTTTTTGCCAAACATCCCTTTATGTTCCACAAATATATCGCTACAAGACATTAATTGACCAATAATTACTTTTGTTAATTAAATGGTGCTTCTCTGCACTATAGAATGTTTTTGACATACTTAAAAGGAGAATGTCTTTCTCTTTTATATTTTCAGATCAATCCTAACGGTTTACTTGTTACACTCAATAAAAAAACTTACCCTACAGAAATATCTGGATGATACAATTTTAACAATGAGCAGTAGAGACCACCATATATTTACTTATCATATAGAAAAAGTGCACTAAATTATTAGCATTGTTTTACGGGTTCTCATTCAAAAAAGAATTGTATCAAGAAAAAATTACAACAATATGATTACATAAGATATAATATAGTCATAGGCTGGCTGAAAATTAAAATTCTTTGTGTAAACCCATTTAAGTCCCCATGTAAAAATGGTCTCAGAGTCAATTTGCTTGTATCTCGATATGCATGGTAGATGGTGTGCCTACACTGACATTACCAGAGTGTCCTTCTATTATGTAGCGGTGTGTTACTGTAACAAAATGCAGCACATTTTAATTATACTCTAAAATGGAAAAACAATAGATACAACAATTAAATAAAATAATTTAATCTGAAATCTATGCATACAAATTGAGAACATTCCAATATTAAAATACAATTTTTTAAAATGTAAATAATTTGGGGTTCATGCAGTTCAAGCATTTCTGGTGTTTTATTCTGGCATATGAATGAACTTGTATGTATATAGCACAAGTAGGAATGAATTAACAAAAGAGGTTGTTTATATTTTCCTGGGACTGCTTCCTATATTCAGTATCTTATCTTCATACTTAACACATACCGAAGATGATACTACACTGAACACAGATGTTGTAGTTTGCTCATTTTTTTTGACTATCATTGTACTAAAATAAGAAAATGCTTTTACTTACCATCATCTTCACCACCTTAAAAACATAAAAAATGAATAAACATAACTGTTTTTAACTCTAAAACAACCATATTCTTGTTATAGCTGACAAGTTGAATAGTATTTAAGAAAATATTATTATTACAAATCATTTCGTTCTTCATTTGTTTATACATTATATCCCTCCTCTAATGTGATACCCTGGATATTTTAACTGATATAGCTTCATCTAGTTATTTATTTGTAACAAGCACCGAAACTATGCCTACTATACCCTTAATAGAAATACTAAAACATCACAATGGAATAATGTTACTGTTTTCCATTTTGTTTGTTAATGAAGGAAAAATAATGGCTGCATGCTTACGGTATTTTTATTTGCAATGTCACTAATAAGACACACTCACAAAAGAGCAGCAAATCAAGAAATATACCTCTGCCTGGAGCCAATGGGTTTAAGGGCCGGTAAACGGATCTTGGCCTGCAAGTAAAGTCAGCAATCATTTAATTTCTAACTTCATCGATTATAATTTTATCAAAATGCAATTTCAATAACTCACTTGAAGCAGTTTTCTTCATATATGCTGTTCCACACTCTCCATGCTGATGGTCCTTTGTATCCAGTATATCGCTCAGGGTTTAAAAGGAGGTCTACATACTCTGCATTAGGAGAAGTCTCATCTGAAAAAAGAAGCTGGTTAGATAAATATACTATACTATGTACTGCTAAATAAGTTCTAAATGAATGTTAAATATTATAAATATAAAAAAATTGTACCATCAAGTTCACAAAAATGGTCTTGTGCATCATCATGTCTTGCCCAGTCTACAAAAGCTTCTTTACTTTGATTGCTGGAAGAAAGGAAATTAGATTAAATAAAACTTTGAATTGCAGGCATGGGAAACCTTTGCAAATTGGCTATAGGCATCTACTGTACTGTTACTGATGGAACCTAACATCTGAATATACTGGGATTTCGATATTGTGAAAAAGTCTTCTGTAAACCATCACCCATAATGCATTAAATTTTCTATCCATACTACATTTCATGTTACAAATGTTAATAGCCACCAACTTCTCATTTGGCTCTGTGGAAAATTGTAATTACTTGATTATGTTTATTACCGAATAACCTTGTTCATACTGAACGTTTATCATGTTATACAGCTCGTATCACCAATTTTCTAATGAAGCGCAAAGTAAGAGAATTACTTTTGATCTGATTTTGTAGTTTGAATATTTATACTGCTGAATAATGCGACTTGGCAACTCTGATTCAACATACCAGTCCATCATACATATAGTAGTTAAATGTACAAAACATATCTAGTTGTGGTACATTTATTTTGAACGGAATTACACCAGTATATAATTTCTTAATATAAAGGCAGCACTTATGACTTTCTTATATTGTCTATACGGTGGGGGGGAAAAAACTGGAAAACAACACAGGATTATCAGTGTCAGATCAGTTTATTTTCACAACAATTTCATATACACTTTGTTTCAGAATTTCAGCAGTAAACCAAGCCCTTAGTCATAGCAGCAAAAAGTTAAACAATGGGTTAATAAGACTTCAGCTGTTGGATACAGTTGTAAATTGTGTTAAAGTAGTGTATTCAGAAAGAATGCAAAATGTAGAAGGAACTACCCTTCCATTCATTTCTCAAGCTTACTTCTTCCATTATGTGAGTCATAGAGAGAGAATAATTATGCCAGCATCATCAAGCACAACACAGACATCAATTCTGGACTGATCACACAGTTACTCAGACAGGGCATGTTTGAAGGTTACCAATTAATCTAACACACATCTATAGGATATGGAGCGGATATAGCGGAACACTAAGGAGTAATCTAAGGAGGAAACCTGCAGTTGGCTATTAGTCTGTTGATCACATCCAGATCTCTGGGGCTATGAAGCATTAGCACTACTAATCACTGCACAAAAATGTTGTCTAACAGAAATTGAAATAAATAAAAAAGGACACAAAAAGAAAGAGTGATACTGTACTATAAAAGCAATATCAAGAGTAGTTCAGAGTTTCACATATCAAGACTACATTGTCATTGTACAATAAACTTTTTAGTGCGTCACCTGAATAGTGCAATGTAATAAAAATAATCTTCAACAGATTCCACATATGCTCTACATTTTTAAACTACACAGATTAATATAAACTAACATAATAATAAAACATTAAAGGTGTAAAAATATAAATAGTAAATAGTTGAGTAGTTCCATTTTGCAGTGATTGCAATGAGTCTCTGAGATGTTGCACTTTTGTCCCATTGATGCCATGGGCGGCAGTGAAAGACAGGACATCAAAAGTACTTAGATGCAGTAAACAGTTATTTAACAAAATTGAGTTATCTAACAGCGCTCAAGTAGATGTTTTTCAGTAGTCTGGACGTGAGTCTTAATAGAACTATGATGCCTTCCAGAAGGCAGCATAATGAAAAGGTGGTGGCCTGGGCGAGTTGGGTCCATAAGGATTTTTTTGGCCGTTCATAAACATTGAGTTCTGTATATGTTCTCTACTGAAGGTAACTGGGTGTTGGTAATTTTTTGCGGTGATTTGATGACTCTTTGAGCCTTCTTGTCAGCTAAGGAGAGCCAGCGCACCAAGCAGTGATAGAAGGACACCAGCAGCTGCCTGGGCAGGCTAGCCTTGCTCAGCATCCTTAAGAAGTAGAGCCACTTTAGTGCCTTCTTCACCAGAGGAGTTGTGTTAACAGACCATGTGAGGTCCTGGGAGATTTGTGTGCCAAGATATTTAAAGCTAGGTACTCTTTCCACTATGTCTACTCTGATGTATTGAAGAGCAGGTTCCTCTTTCTGCCTCCTGAAGCTGATAGTCAGCTCCTTTGTTTTGGAGGTGTTGAGTGTCAAGTTGTTAATGAAACACCATTCAGACAGTTTGCTGACCTCATCCCTATAGGGAAACTCATCACCATCATGTATCAGTCCTACCACAGTGGTGTCACCTGCAAACTTCATGATTGTATTTGTGCTATGGATTGGTGTGCAATTGTGGGTATATAAAGAATAAAGAAGAGGACTCAGCACACACCCCTGTGGAGCTCCAATGCCGAGTGTCATGGTCAGGGAGCCGTAGATATGCAGCCTAACACCCTTTTGGTCGATTTGTTAAGAATTCCTTGATTCATCTACATGTGTTCTGATTGACCACTAGATTGAGCAGTTTGGTTACCATCCTGCTAGGGATGATCATGTTAAAGGCGGAACTGAAGTCCAAAAATAATATCTTTATGTATGCCCCCAGGTATTCCAAGTGAGTCATTGCAGTTTGGAGACCTATATTAATGGCATCTTCTGTTGACCTGCTGGGTCAACAGGAGAATTGCTGCTGGTCCAAGGTGGTGGAAGTGATGATTTGATGTGCCTCAGGACTAGCTTCTGGAGGCACTTCATTACAGTAGGGGTGAGAGCTACGGTATGTATTCATTACGGCTGCTAATTACTGCCTTATTTGGAATAAGTACAATAATGGCAGACTTAAGGCTTTTGGGGACAGTGCATTGTGACAGAGACATTAAAAATATTGCTGAACACCTCTGTGCGGACAGTCTCCGACAGCCCTCCCTGGAATTTTATCAGGGCCAGCAGCTTAGCTTGGGTTGGTACTACAGAGTACTCATCTGACGTCATTCGTGCTAACAGTAAACGCCATATATCGTTAAAATCATTTTTCACAGTGGCTTTGCTGGAGTACAAAAAACATTTCACCATTATAATCTCCTCAAAACTAGGTCAGTTTCTCCTACCCTATGGACCGCCAATGCATTTTCAAGAGTTTGCTAAAATTGCCAACCACTTCCACATTTTTGCCAAATTCGAGACAAAACAAACTAACCAAGGTTTGCTCTTCACTAATCAAGACTAAAATTGTATAATAATAATACTACATTTTATTTACAGTATATAGCACCATTCCCATGCTCAATGCGCTTCACAGAGTCTTAGAAAAAAAGAAAAAAAAAAAAAAAAAAAAAACTGTAGGGTATATGGAACATTGGATACAAATGTTTTCCTGAATAGAACAATGAAACAGATAACAAAGCATTAAATAGAATAAATGACAATAAACCAGAGTAAAATACTAAATTCAATACTAAAAGAAAAACCTAGCAAATAACCTAATTTGTAATATAGCAGACACACAAATTATCCTGAGCACCTGGAGAGACAGGTAAACTAAAGGAAAATGGCAAAATGTTAAGTTAAAAGCCTTCCTAAATAGATGAGTTTTAAGTTGTTTTTTAAAAGAATGAATAAAGTCAGCTGATCTAATTAATTTCGTGATGTCATTCCAAAGTCTGGGTGCTATGGAGCGGAGGGCCCTGTCACCCACAGAGTGCAAGTTAGTGTGAGGCACAACAAGATTACAGATTATCAGAGCACTTTAGCAGGTGAACAGGACCATAGTGATTTAGAAGGTCACTGATGTAGTCCAGTGCAAAGCCATTTAAAGCTTTGTAGGTTATTAATAGAATTTTATATTCAATCCTGTAAGACACCGGGAGCCAGTGAAGGCGAAGCAGGATGGGTGTGATGTGCTCACTGTTGCTGGTTTGAGTAAGGACACTTGCAGCAGAGTTTTGAATCAACTGGAGCTGTAATAGAAGATTAGAAAGGGCACCTGCCAGCAGCGAGTTACAATGATTGATGCAGGATGTGATAAAAGCATGGACAAGTTTCTCAGCATTAGACACCATGATTCCTTGCATCAGAAGGTGGTCTGATGAGATCACCGTCAAGAGTGACTGAAAAGGAGCTCATTTTCTTAAGTAGCACTTAAGTGCCAATTTGCAGGAGTTCAGTTTTGTTGCAATTTAATTTTAGAGTTCTGTTCCATCCAGGTTTTAATCTCACTGAGGCAAGTTGTGAGCTGAGAAAACTCTGATGAAGTTGCACTTTTGATAGTGAAATAGAGTTGAGTGTCATCTGCATAAAAATGATAACCCAATCCATAGCTACAAATAATACGGCCAAGGGGAAGCATATAAATACAGAACAGAAGAGGGCAGAGCTCTGAGGTTCTCTTTGTATGACTGGCGCTGAGCTGGATCTGCTGTTGCCAAGACTAAAACTATTGTTTATCAGTCAGATAGGACTTGAACCACTGGAGGGCAGTTGCAGCGATACCCAGCATGTTCTCCATTCTGGACAGGTGAATGTCATGTCTGACAGTGTCAAATGCTGCACTGAGGTCTAACAGAATTAATATGGTGGTCTGTCCAGAGCCTGCTGCCATAAGCAAATCATTGGTTACCCGAAGTAGAGCAGTTTCACAGCTGTGCTGCGTCCTGAAACCAGACTGAAAGGGTTCCATCAAATTATTAGAGGTTAAGTAATTGGTGAGCTGGGAGGCTAAAACACGCTCAAGAACTTTTGACAGAAATGGTAAGTGGGAAATAGGCTGAAAATTGTGAAGACTGTCACCATTAAGACCAGACTTTTTTAACATGGGGTCACAGAAGCGATTTTAAAAGTGGCTGGCATAAACCCAGTGTTGAGGGATGTATTTGATTATTGTCTTAACAGTCGGGATTATGGAATGAAGGCAGGATTTAAGAAGTGTGGTGGGGATGGGGTCCAGCACACAAGTAGTTGGCCTCATCTTACAAAGCAGGTCATTAACAAATGCTGATGTGACTGGTAAAAATTTAAAAAAGGAGCAGGATGGAGAGGGAAGACAGGGACGGATATAAATTAATGATGGATTTATGTTAGTTGAATTATTTAGATCTTTAATTTTATTGCGGAAAAAGTGGAGGAATTTTTCATAGACTTCAGTAGAGGAGGTAATTGGGCCAGATGCAGGCTGAAGTAATTTATTACTTACAGAGAACAAAACCCTTGGGATATCATTGCCACTTTCTATTATTCTGCCATAATGTGTGTTCTTGGCTGCAGTTAGTGCATCCCTGTAAGCCCTTTGATGGTCAGAGAAAGCCTGGATATGAACAGTGAGGCCACTTTTATGTGACATTCTCTCAAGGCGTCGGCCAGTTTCTTTCATAGATCGTAGCTCTGAATTATACCATGTTTTAAAGGAGCTGTTTTATGTAGTGCTGAAGGAAGGGCTGAGTTATAGTGGTCAACAAGACTATCTAGTGCTGATGGAATAGGGGAAAACAGAAAAAGATCAGAAATGGATCCTGCAAGAACGGATATTTTTACGGTTTCGGAAAGAAATTTGACATTTAGAGGGAAGAGGAGGGAGAGGTAAGGAGACGGTGAAAAGTACTGCTTTATGGTCAGAGAGTCCCAAATCACTGCTGCAAGTGTGGCTGACAGATAATCCAGATGCGCAGATCAGGCCCAGTATATGACCACGAGAGTGGGTGGGAAAATCAACATGCTACACCAAGTCAAAAAACAGTCCAGTAAGGATAGGAATTCATTTCTCAGTTTACATGTAGTAATGTCAATATGGATGTTGAAATCACCAAGAAGAATGACTTTCTGGGAAAGTGAACTTAAGTGGGTTAATAATTCAGTCAGATCAAATAAAAAAAGATGTATTTTGGGGGACGACAGACAACAATAAGTGAGACAAGGGATTTTGTTATTAGCTTAAGAGCCAGATACTCGAAAGACAATGGACCATCAATGGGGATTCTTTTGATGCTTAACTTCGATATAGCAAATACTGCGACTTCTCTGCCTTGTCTTGAGCTGCGAGGCTCTATGAAGTGAATATATCCGGGCGGGGTCACTTCTGTGACAGATGTAAAATCAATTTGGTTTTTGCCAGGTTTCTGTTAAGCATAGCAAGTCAAGGTTTGAGTCTGTAATGAATTCTGATAGCACCAGTGTTTTGCCATTAAGAGATCTTGAGTTAAACAGTGCAATATTGTGGGTTGAGGGTTCACTGTGCGCAGATTTATGACCAGAGTTTATTTTAACATATTGCAGATTTGGCACACTGACACTCCTATTTCCAAAGCCATGAGTAGGACAGCATATTCCTGAGCAAATGCTGCCGGTGAACTTTTCATTCGCAGCCCAGCTGTGGCGGTGACCTGACCTGCGATGCAAATATTTCGGGGCCGCACAATACCATTGTCTTTTAGGACATTCCAGTCTGACCATTTGC
Organism: Polypterus senegalus; assembly: GCF_016835505.1. Taxonomy (NCBI): domain Eukaryota; kingdom Metazoa; phylum Chordata; class Cladistia; order Polypteriformes; family Polypteridae; genus Polypterus; species Polypterus senegalus. The sequence goes on from NC_053169.1 coordinate 53,989,016, forward strand.
ACTGGACAAACTGTTTAATATGAAGGAGTTTGTCACGGGAGTATTTTAACATAGTAGAGAGCAGTACTTATCTGATTGTAGCAAAGTAGCAGCACATCACAGTGGAGAAGGTGAGACGAGAGGCGCAGATGAGCAGCAAGCAGCAGAAAAAGTATAGGAGGAGATATTACAAAATGCACATGAAGATACCAAAATTCGGAGGTTCCAACATACAACCACATACACATAATGCTGATGACTTATTACAGGCTGGATCGCACAGAGCCGCATCCAGCTGGGTGTAAACTTCAGATCATTTCTTAGTCATTAAGCACGTATAGAAGGAATCAAGAGCAATCCAGTGTATAAATTATAATCAAGACCACCGACCATCCCCAGCTCATAGATCATCACGGTGCAAAGAATTGTTCATAGGGCTCATCCAGTGTGCCACAGAAAGATTCGGTTGTCCCCGAGGCTGCAAACCCAGTCAAGGCAAAGTCCATAAAAGTAAATCCAAATCAACACAGTATGAGTCAATTGCATCTATGAACTATACATACAATAAAAAGAAAGTGAACAATTGCAAAAAGTTTAACACAAATTTTAACGAAAAGTGTTGATAACAGGGAGGAACGGCAGCAACATGCGTGTACCATTGTCCCCTCCACAATTAGAATGAGTATAGATAAATTGTACTCAGTTACTTCTAGAACAACAGTCTGCATCATGCTTTTAACATCATCACAGTTTAATTCATTAACATCCCCCATCATTAATCCAATGAAATACATGTACTTTATTTTTACAAATGACATATACAGTAATTTGTGTGTTAACAGCACATACTACTGCATTATCAATCAAAAACTGAACACAAAGAACAGCATTCTGAGATTATATATTTTAAGTTAACATAATGCAATTGCACTAGCATTTGGATTACTGCAGAGTCTTGATGTTTGACAGTGTCTCTATAGTGAAACATACATTATACATATCATATACTACAAGCGCTACACAGTGTATACTGATGACTGTAATTTCCCTGCTTTTTTCATAGCCATTTGCAAACTGGATCTCTATAGAGCCATTGGTATTCTAATGTGGGGTAGTGTTTATATTTCTACAGCACTGTGAACAGAAACATAAAACACTAAAAGCTCATGTTGCACTGCTGAAGCAATTTGTTTGCACAGCATCACAAGACTGAGTATTTTTCCCTTAGGAAAAATAAACACAGATCACTTATGGAGCACTCAAAAACCTGATAAGCCCTGGGTGAGTGCATGGAATGTTTTTCAGATATTACAAAGCAGATACTTTTAATTAGGTACCTTTATATAGGTTTATAAATCTGTATAAATAAATTAAAAATAATACTGGGCACAAACAGTGAATAGTATACAGTGGCATGCAAAAGTTTTGTCACCTTTGCTTAAAATGTCTGATCACCAAAAGGCATAATGTTAAAGAGGACACATTTCTTTAATATTACATTTTTATTTCAATCATTCACAGGTATAAAACACCAAAAAAACCGTAAAAAGCCTGAAGCAAAAATTTGGGCACCCAAAATGGTCAATACTTAGTAAGACTAAGTATCACAGCTTGTAAATTATTTTTGCAGCAAGCTAATAGTCTTTCAATTCTTACAATGGACATTTCTACCCATTTGTCCTTACAAAGGCAAGGTTCTTGGGCCATCTTCCATGCACTTCTCTTTTGAGATCTACTCACAGGTTTTTCAATGATGTTTAGGTCAGGGGACTGTGAGGGCCTGGGCAAAACCACCAGCTTGAACCTTTGAGTTATTCCATTGTAGATTTTGAGGTGTGTTTCAGATCATTATCGTGTTGTAAGACCCATCTTCTTTTTAACTTCAAATTTATTTATTTATTTTTTACAGGTGGTGTGAGGTTTTTTATCGGGAATTTGCTGGTATTTGAGTCGATTCTTCCCTCTGTCAATGATGTGTCCGGGGTGCCACTGACTGCAATAAAAGTTGCAGATATAGTTGGAGATGGTTTTTTTCCTGGAGTTTGGCCCCCTTTTTTCACCAAACATTCCTTTGCACATTGTGGCCAAAAGGTTCTATTTTGACTTCATCAGTCCACGGGACTTGTTTTCAAAATGCATCAAGGCTTGTTTTGATAAGTTAATTTGCAAACTTCAAGGGGCTGAAATGTGTGACTAGGATTCAGGAAAGGTTATCTTCTACTGACTGTACCATGAAGGTCATATTTGTTCAGGCATCACTGCATGGTAGAACAATGCAGCACCACTCCAGAGTCTGATAATCTTCCTGAAGGTCTCTTGCATTCAAATGGGGGTTTATTTGCCTTTCAAGCAATCCAATGAGCAGTTCTTTCAGTTCCTGTTTACTGACATTTCTTAACAACAGTACAAACTGAGGAAACAGCTACCTGATAATGCTTTGCTATCTTCTTGTAGCCTTCTCCTCCTTTGTGAGCAGAGGAGCCCACAGCTGCTGATTGTTGGGACAGGGTTTGAGGAGCCAGAGAATTTATACAGTTTTGCAATTTGCATCACCTGAGGTTTCCTAAAGATAACTGTGAACAAGCCATAGCCCTAACAAACTAATTAAGGTTGAAACCTTGGTAAAAAATCATAGGACTGTATCTTGGTGTGCCCAAACTTTTGCATGGTTCTGCTTTACTTTTCACTGTACACTTGTATAAAACAAAAACAATACACTAATCTTGCATTAAATGCTAAAAGGAAATTTGTCATCTTTAACTTTATGCCTTTTGGTTATCAGTTCATCTTCTGCACACTTAATTAGTTACTGTAACACAGATTTTTGCATTACACTGTATACATCTAAATCTTGAAAAAGGCAGGTCTGCTTACCAGCTTGGATGAAACTCTTGTCAGATTTAGTTCATGACCCTCATGAGGCTGACAAGAAAGTAAAACTCAATCATGTGTTGAAAGAATTTTTCATGTGGTATAATATTGCTGCCTCCTTCCAAGGTCTAATTCCGTACTACACAGAGCTATGTATCAAAAGATTACCTTTTTTTAATTTTCTTAAGCACTTACACTAAGCCTCTTATATTAAATACATGACTTAATGGTATTTCATATAGAGGTATCCCATTGTAGGTTACTGTAGACAGGATGGCCTCTGAGGAATGTACTGATAACATGTTCAAACTATAAAGAGTCAAGAACATCACAATTCTGGACCCTTTTACTCCAATACATTATTTCATTATTGGGACCTTTACTGGAGCATGAAAGGATCTACCCTTTTCTTTTAATTGTGTAATATGACTTCTAAGTTCATATGAATGTACAGTTTTATGTTCAAACTTTTCCGTAAGACCACTGTCAACATGTGTTTTGGTGCACATTTCAATCTTCCTTGGATATGAGCAGTTGTATTTTTGCCTGCATTTTGTTTTGTACAATTATTATGGAATACATCTAATGTACATAGACAGTCTTTGGCTTTCTTCTGTTGTTTAGAAAAGCAAAGCGGTCCCGGCCCCCCCCCCAACAAAGATGAAATTCCACCATCATTTTATGCACACAATTCTGCTCTTAAAACACTGTGTATAACCGATGTGTTTATTCCTTCTGGAAATGTTATAGTGACCATTCCATCACTTTGAGATACACAATACCATGGAGATGTGCACTTCATCTGTTCTGTGAAAGTATGTATGAATAAGCAGCATTTAATGAGAAGCTGCATGTTAGATTTGTGAATTGTGGGTAACCTAGGTAGTTAATACACACAAATTTTATCATTTGTTCACAGGACCTTTTTGCAGATTCAAGTGTAGGGATATGTTTAATTAGAAATCTAATCAATGGTTCTGTTACTCATTACTTTTTTCTTTGCTGTAAATGGTGAATATGTGCTTACCAAATGGTGAATGTCTCTCTCATAATAGTTGAATTTGTTAAGTCAGTGACAGACTGACTTCCATCAGACTTGTAAGCAGTACGTCTCCACAGAGGAATTGCTTAGGCTGAAGCTCGCATTTCCTGTCAAGCTGTCCTCCTTGAAAGGGCAGAGGTCAGACGCAAACTCGGGTCATTGGAATCACCCAGTTCTACCACTCAGCTAAAGAAGATCTGTTTGCTAACACAAGATCTGTCTCTCTTAGCTGTAACTGACTTTTGTCTCAGCCTGGCTGTATGATACTGGTTACATTCACTCTCTCCTTGGGTGTTTCCTTTCCAGTGAAAACTGTCCGCTTGTCTGAGATCGGTCAAGGAGAGCCCGAGTCTAACTGCCAGTAACCAGACAGAGAGAAGAGAGACTGCTGCTGTACATGCAGGATGGGTCATTGGCTAAGCCAACATATCGCTGGATGACTGAAACTTTTTTTTAAATGTAGCAGTACAGAGGGAAGCTTTGATTCCAGCAATAGGTTCATATTTGAAAAAGGATTGCTAGATAGAGTGGAAGCATCAAATGCCTTGCCAGAATGTATATCAAAATGTAATTATTTTACTAAATTACAGCCATTTCTAGACATACACTGAGAAAAACTCAGTGTAAGACTGTTTGAGGAAAAGGGTAACAAAGTGTGCAGCAATCTACAAACCAACCACACTCCTGATTGGTGTGAAACATCTACTATGTTGATACCATTAACAGGGAAAACTGACATTGACTACCATATACCATGACTTTCACCAGCCTTACAGAAAAAAAATATTAAGAAGGTACAAACCCAATTCCAATGAAGTTGGGAAATTGTGTAAAATGTAAATAAAAACCAGAGTACAATGATTTAAAAATCATTTTCAACCTATATTCAATTAAATACACTACAAAGACAAGATATAGAATGTTCAAATTGATAAACTTTATTGTTGTTTTCCAAATCTTCACTCATTTTGAATTTGATGCCTGCAACATGTTCCAAAAAAGCTGGGACAGGGGCATGTTTACCACTGTTATATCACCTTTCCTTTTAACAGCACTCAATAAGCGTTTGGGAACTGAGGACACTAATTGTTGAAGCTGTGTAGGTGGAATTCTTTCCCATTCTTGCTTGATGTACAACTTCAGTTGCTCAACAGTCCGGGGTCTCCGTTGTCGTATTTTGAGCTTTATAATGCACCACACATGTTTAAAGGGAGACAGGTCTGGACTGTAGGCAGGCCAGTCTAGTACCCACACTCTTTTACTACGAAGCCATGCTGTTGTAACACATGCAGAATGTGGCTTTGCATTGTCCTGCTGAAATAAGCAGGGACGTCCCTGAAAAATACGTTGCTTGGATGGCAGCATATGTTGCTCCAAAACTTGTATGTACCTTTCAGCATTAATGGTGCCTTCACAGATGTGCAAGTTACCCATGTAATGGGCACTAAGACACCCCCATACCATCACAGATGCTGGCTTTTGAACTTTGCGCTGATAACAATCCGGATGGTCCTTTTCCTCTTTGGCCCGGAGGACACGACGTCCATGATTTCCAAAAAACAATTTGAAATGTGGACTCGTCAGATGACAGCACACTTTTCCACTTTGCGTCAGTCCATCTCAGACGAGCTCGGGCCCAGAGAAGCCGGCGGCGTTTCTGGGTGTTGTTGATATATGGCTTTCGCTTTGCATGGTAGAGTTTTAACTTGCACTTGTAGATGTAGCGACAAACTGTATTAACTGACAATGGTTTTCTGAAGTATTCCTGAGCCCATGTGGTAATATCCTTTACAGAATGATGTCATTTTTTAATGCGTTGCTGCCTGAAGGTCACGGGCATCCAGTGTTGGTATTCGGCCTTGCCACTTACGTGCAGAGATTTCTCCAGATTCTCTGAATCTTTTGATGATATTATGGACAGTAGATCATGAAATCCCTAGATTCTTTGCAGCTGTATGCTGAGAAACGTTCTTAAACTGCTGGACTATTTACCCACGCAGTTGTTCACAAAGTGGTGAACCTCACCCCATCCTTGCTTGTGAATGACTGAGCCTTTTTTTTGGGGATGCTCCTTTTATACCCAATCATGACAAACGCCTGTTTCCAATTAACCTGTTCACCTGTGGAATGTTCAAAACAGGTGTTTTTTGAACATTCCTCAACTTTCCCAGTCTTTTGCTTCCCCGTCCCAGCTTTTTTGGAACGTGTTGCAGGCATCAAATTCAAAACGAGTGAAGATTTACAAAACAACAATAAAGTTTATCAGTTTGAACATTAGATATCTTGTCTTCGTAGTGTATTCAATTGAATATAGGTTGAAAAGGATTTTTAAATCATTGTATTCTGTTTTTTAACTGTGAATGCGCTAACAACTACAGGACAACTGAAAGATAAACAACAGGTACTACAGAGGAATGACAGGTGTCATAGAGGTCTGGCAGGAGATGAAACTGCCTCTTGGCTGCTACAAGAACACTGTTCCAAAAGGGAAAGGATGGGTAAGTTTTTAAAATATTGGATAAACAGAGGTCACCTTAGAGACCCTGAATTTTAAAGGTCTGCTCAAAGTTTTAGGGTACAGGGAAACAAAAAATAGAAGAGGCATATACAGACATATATAGGACATTTGCTAATACTGACAGATGAATTCAGTAAACACAAAATTTCCCAACCAGGCATACATGCTTAAAGTAATAGCATGGACGCCTTTTTGCCTATTATTTGTCACACCACATGGTAGACAGAGACTGCAAACTTGTAGGAGGCAGATACAGTGAAAAAGCCAAGGTTTTAGTTTGTCTGCTATTAAGATACTTTGTTTTCTGCCTTTGTGTGCAATAGTCATATGTGCCCGAGAACCTAAATGCACAGGTTTTGTACACTTTTATCCACCTCAGTAACATTCTGCATGTGGAGAGATACCACAAAGGCTCCCAAGAGAAAAAGCACATAGTCACAAAATTAGAATATAGAACAATTAAGTGACGACTCTAGGTCACACAAATTAGCAATGACAGGGATTCCACTGGCAGAATTAAAGCCAACAGCTATAAAACACAGGGCGTAGTATAGAGCAGAGTACAGAAAGTGGAGAGATGGAATTGCAAGACACATATTTGGATCTGACAAATAAACATTGTCATGTAAGGTGACATCATTATTAATTTAAAGAACACTACTTCTCACAACATTAGAAGGCAGGTTTACTTATGGAAAATATACATGAGAGTAGGATTATAAAATCAAAATTCTTACCTTAATATAATAAAGTGTAACTTAAAGAGAAAATTGACAATCAAATTTAGAACAGTGCTTTCTTTACCTCACCCTAATATAGGCATCCTATCACTTCTAAACATGGTGTACAATGCTATATCATGTTTAAATGCTGTTTTTGAAGGTTATTTTAAAGAACATTGTTTTCCTTTTCTGTTTGATTAGCATGTACAATTCTGTCTTTTAACCTTTCAAAGTATTTTAGGACTGCATTGTCTGTCCAATTGCTTTGTTCCTTGATCTGCAATTGTACTACCTAGAGGACTATGTGTTGCTGATTTTGTTTATATGCTATTGAATCTGTCGTCTTTGACTTAATGTTGTCACATACTGGAGCTTTTTAACAATCAGCACAATAAGCAATAGGTAGATTGGTTTCTCAGTGATAATGACAGGTGACTAGAATGTGTCTAATGTTCTAATGTTTTATCAGTTTAATACATTTAAAAATAACCATTTTAGTGTCCTTTTTAACACAAGCTAAACTACTTCACCTGCTGCATCCAGAATGCAGTTTCATGTAACTTTACCTATAGCTTCTTCCATGACAGGACAGCATTTTGCTGCCTCAATCATAACTGACTGCTGTGATGGAATATCATATGTTACATATTTCCTACAAAAGTGAGGTATTATCAAAAAACTAAATAAAGTTGCCCCAGTTACACTCATGCAATAACTACAAACGAAAAACAGAACAATTTTAAAGAATCTAACTAGTTCAGTCTCATATACGGTGCATCCGGAAAGTATTCACAGCGCATCACTTTTTCCACATTTTGTTATGTTACAGCCTTAATCCAACGTGGATTAAATTCATTTTTTTTCCTCAGAATTCTACACACAACACCCCATAAGGACAACGTGAAAAAAGTTTACTTTTTTTGCAAATTTATTAAAAATAAAAAAATTGAGAAAGCACATGTACGTAAGTATTCACAGCCTTTGCCATGAAGCTCAAAATTGAGCTCAGGTGCATCCTGTTTCCCCTGATCATCCTTGAGATGTTTCTGCAGCTTAACTGGAGTCCACCTGTGGTAAATTCAGTTGATTGGACATGATTTGGAAAGGCACACACCTGTCTATATAAGGTCCCAGAGTTGATAGTTCATGTCAGAGCACAAACCAAGCATGAAGTCAAAGGAATTGTCTGTAGACCTCCGAGACAGGATTGTCTCGAGGCACAAATCTGGGGAAGGTTACAGAAAAATTTCTGCTGCTTTGAAGGTCCCAATGAGCACAGTGGCCTCCATCATTCGTAAGTGGAAGAAGTTCGAAACCACCAGGACTCTTCCTAGAGCTTGCCAGCCATCTAAACTGAGCAATCGGGGGAGAAGGGCCTTAGTCAGAGAGATGACCAAGAACCCGATGGTCACTGTGTCAAAGCTCCGAAGGTCCTCTGTGGAGAGAGGGGAACCTTCCAGAAAGACAACCATCTCTGCAGCAATCCACCAGTCAGGTCTGTGTGGTAGAGTGGCCAGACGGAAGCCACTCCTTAGTAAAAGGCACATGGCAGCCCGCCTGCAGTTTGCCAAAAGGCACCTGAAGGACTCTCAGACCATGAGAAACAAAATTCTCTGGTCTGATGAGACAAAGATTGAACTCTTTGGTGTGAATGCCAGGTGTCACGTTTGGAGGAAACCAGGCACCGCTCATCACTAGGCCAATACCATCCTGCTGTGGCAATGTTTTTCAGCGGCAGGAACTGGGAGACTAGTCAGGATAAAGGGAAAGATGACTGCAGCAATGTACAGAGACATCCTGGATGAAAACCTGCTCCAGAGTGCTCTTGACCTCAGACTGGGGAGACGGTTCATCTTTCAGCAGGACAACGACCCTAAGCACACAGCCAAGATATCAAAGGAGTGGCTTCAGGACAACTCTCTGAATGTCCTTGAGTGGCCCAGCTAGAGCCCAGACTTGAATCTGATTGAACATCTCTGGAGAGATCTTAAAATGGCTGTGCACGACGCTTCCCATTCAACCTGATGGAGCTTTAGAGGTGCTGCAAAGAGGAATGGGCGAAACTGGCCAAGGATTGGTGTGCCAAGCTTGTGGCATCATATTCAAAAAGACTTGAGGCTGGAATTGCTGCCCAAGGTGCATCGAAAAAGTATTGAGCAAAGGCTGTGAATACTTATGTACATGTGATTTCTCAGTTTTTGTTTATTTTTAATAGATTTGCAAAAATCTTAAGTAAACTTTTTTCACGTCATTATGGGATGTTGTGTGTAGAATTCTGAGGAAAAAAATGAATTTAATCCATTTTGGAATAAGGCTGTAACATAACAAAATGTGGAAAAAGTGATGCGCTGTGAATACTTTCCGCATGCACTGTATTATTCCTTGACTGCTAGCATTGACTGCTAGCATTTGCTGTAGCATTGAAGTAGCACCAAGGTGCATTACAGTATTTAAGATGGCTACTACCGAGTCTATCAATCATCACTAGTTATGTTTTTTTTTTTTTTCTTTTAAATCGCTTGTATTATATGAAAACCCATAAAAGCAAAAGAGAAAAAAAGTGGTATAAAAAGTGGAAAGGGGTCCTTGTATCACATTAGGTTTTTCCACAGTAACTAATTTAGTAATTTCTAGTTTAAAGTATCTCCTATAGGTATGCAGCAGTCCGCTCTGCTCATGCTCAACTACAGCCACTAGATGGCACAGGCATAAACATTTACATTTCTCGGCGCTTGCATGCATCACTTCAGACTACGAAACACCTGCATACAGCAAACGCCACTGCGCAACAACGTCTTGCTAATGACACAGATGAAGAGACATAACGTGAAATGAAATAATCACTGCAGCTCAACAACGTGCAAGTGAAACACCTCAGCAACACAGGGCAAGGCTTGAAGTTTTCCCTAAAAACATCGACTACCTACATGTATATTCTCGAGACAAATAAGGCTAATCTGCCAGTGATACAGCTAAGATATGGTATCACCAGAATCTTCTTACAAAAGTCAGTGGGGCAGCAAAGACAGATGGATCCACGTCCTCTGCACTGGGCAATTCTTAAAAAAGTTAATGGACACCCCTCCATGTTCACAAATATAGCAAAACTGCTAGGGAGACTTTGGGTTGTTTTTGTCCTGATGACCACATGCAGCTAGTAAGAATATATTTGAAGTATGCACATGTAGTTACGTTTAATATGAACATTCAAATCTCCATTGTTGATTAATCTGACACAACTTCATGAGAGAGCTAATTAAATATAAAGTTAACCTTTTCTTTTATGGACTAAAAAGTGTTGTAGACCCTGAACTACAACGAACAGCTAGCCAAAACACCTTTAGTGTACACTGTAATTAGATAAAGAAATATTGGAAAAGAGCTTTTCGAGATCTCTTATCAAGTGCATACTTGTGTATAATAAATAAGTCTAAGGAATCCTTATATATAGAACAAAAAAAATTTTAGAATAATAAAAAAACTAAAATAAGAAACAATGAAGTCTGCCTAAATTGGCCTTACATGAGAATGCCCTGGCGACCTGTCCAAAGCAAGTTTCTGCCTTAAGGCGGCTCAGGCTCCTGCAAACCTGAATTGGTTAAGCAGGTACAGAAAATGGATGAGAGGACAGATACAAAACACAAAAACAGCTAATTAATGATTTATGGTTTTTAATTTTGGAGTATTCTTTCCATCTGCAATTGTATTTTTCAACCTGGAGAGATCTTTCCTTATTTGTAGTTGTATGTTTCAAAGTGTACTTGTACTTTGAAATTTTAAACTCTTAAACCACTGAAAACAATACTCAGGTTTTACATGAACCATAACAAAGAAGATTAATCACCAAACACTTACTTAAATGAATACTCCACCCAAAAGTATATTTTGTATATGTTATTTACCACATATAGTTTATACTGATGGCTGAGGAAAAACCTGCAATTTAATGTTTTCATGCAGAATGGAGATAAAAAAAAATTCCTATACAACAGGCATCTATGGCAACCAATGCTGGACAACAGCAAACTGTATTAAAAAGTCCATCAAGAAATATCATGTTACTCTTGTCACACAGTCGTATGCTCACAATGTCCCATGACATGTATTTTTAGTAAAATATTAAATAAACCATCTCAGAATAAAACGTACTGGTGAACAAAAATGGAATGTGCTCAGATGTGAACGAGAAGCACTGAGCCAGGTTCCAAAATATTGTTTGTACTTAGTTTGCACATTCTTACTATGTTTGTATAGGATCCTTCAGTTTTTCTTGTAACATCTCAAAGGTACATCTGTTAGATTAAATGATCACTGAAAAATGGGTTCAGTGTAAGTGCTGTGTTCAAATAAGTTGGTTGAGAAAATAATGCAACTTCATTCATTTGATTTGCCAGTGAACAAAACAATCATGCTTAGGTTCAATATTTCTGAAAACAATCCTATCCCTATGAGACATTTTTAGTTGCCAAAATAAATAATTATTTGCATGTCCAGTTCTTGTAAATCTCCCTAAGTAAGGCATTCATATCTTTCATATTTAATATGCTGGTGTTGAATGCTAGTAACTCATCCCAAAACCTCAGCATATTCCATTATAAGGTATTGTAGCATATTCCTTTTTAATATGTAATTTATAATAGTAAATACAAATAAAAAATAAACAACATGACAGTCATCATGTAAGCATGTACATGACATTTATGGTGAAATAAAAAATCCCAACAACATGTTACCTGAGACTCATTTGAAACCAATTACTGCGAATAAGTCAAAGCCATGATTTTATAGAAGAGTTCCTACCTCAGTGTGCTGTTTATAGCCCCTAGTTGATTTGCTTGCACACAGTCTTCCATCTCCTTCATTTTGTTTGCAGCCTCTGAATACTATAAAACAGTTTATTACAGTTAACGATGAACAAGAGACTCATTTATAATTGATTGAAATCCCAAATTAAACAAATACAACTTCATAGAGATAGTGGCCTGAAAAATGTTTCAAAGGACATTATTTACCCCTATATAAGCTGGCAACACTAACGTATTTATTTACTCACTGTGAGGAGCCTAAACAAATAGTTTTCTGAACATGTGGATTTTGATTAGTTATGCGGACACCCTCTGCAACCACAGCAAATTAAGGTAAGGACAGGAAATTAGATTTGAGCTGTGTAGCATGTGTTTGGTTCCTAAGGCTAAAAGCTAAATTGAGGTTCCAGTCTTTTTCCACAGATCAGAAAGACAGAGTTACAATTAAATAGAAACTTGGCATGCCAACAATACAACACATTTCATTAATGAGAAGAAACCACTCAATCCATCAAGCTTACTTGCTTAGTTAATTGCTAAGCTCCATCAGAACTTTAAAAGATTGTCAAGGTTTTTGATTTTGAATTTTTTTTTGTCTGCATCAATGCTTTATCATATATCTTGAATGGATCTCTTAATTTCAACCAGATCCACAAGTATGGAATTAACATACAAGTGAAAAAAATCTGCAGGACCAACTTTATCAATTTAAAAAAAGTTCTTAACACCTAATTGATTTAAATGTAACAGTTTTTACAACATATTGCAAAATTTTACTTTCCTTGTTATCTGTAAACTGCACATTGTATGGGGAATGAGTGCACTGTGAAAATGTAAACCACTGAATCCTTTTCAGAGTCTACTTCCAGTGGCTCAGTATCCCCCTTTTTTGTATTAAAAAATTATTGCATATTTTATCTGCATGTAGCATTTGATCTTGTCAGTATTAAGATGCCTGTTTCAAATGTATTCCACTTTGGAATATTGTCTCCAGATTATTTTAAAATGTGTTCTACTGTGGTCTCAGTGTTTGCTGTTCCACGAATTGTGGTATTACCTCTTAATTACAAGAGTATACTCATAATATGAGACAATGGACACTAAAGGTCCAAAATGAATAAACCATTTTATCCATATAATATACTGTAAGATATAATGTCAAATACAAATGCCAATGGGAATCCCTCCTAGTCTCATTCTATGTGAAGCTATTCTCTTGGCTGTACTCTCTGTAATCATCAACCTGAAATCCAGATTTGTAAGGTACTTCAGATGTCACTGGCTTCTAACTTCAGCATTAACCTTTTCAAATATTTCTAAGATGTATGCCTTTATTTCCATTCCTGTAGTCTGTTCATAAAGTCTAACAGAGTGGTTTGACATTGCCACTTAAGCACTCACGTTCACTCTTATTTAGAATATAATTTTTACACAAACAGGCATCATATTTAATTCAATTTTTGCTTCACCATAGGTGAATTACAGTATATGAAAAGCAATCTAAAATATTTGATTATCAGTTTTTCAGACTGACAGCATATATATTGAAACAGCACTTCTAAGTGTAACAGCCTAAGGCTTGATAGATTTGTATATTAAATTAACAATTAATAATTTTCTTAAGAGAAATAAAATTACAGCTGGAAAAGCTATATTTACTATTTTTCACATACACTGGCAACATTTCAATTTCTCTACTCTTTGTTTTCGTAGGAGCTAAAATTAATTATGTATGTGATGATGAACAGTTCACCTAGAGCTACATATATGTCCAAAATCTAGGTAAAAAAAACAATCTTTTACCTTGAATTTTGCTTTGTACTTATAACAAGTGCTTTAATTAGAAACAATATATACACTAACAGAAAACTGTTCAGAATAAAACAAAGATTACTAAGCTGTCTGTAAAGCTGTGAGAAAGAGATGGTTATGTAGACTCTATAAAGTTAAAGCCTGAAAGGATACATATAATGTTCCCATATCCAACTCACACTGTGTAACTGTTTTGTAAATGGCTTAAGCAAATTCATTTTATTAGGATAAACTCTTTTGTACTAACAATAATATTCTTCCTTTGGTCAACTAAGGCTTGGATTCAAATCAAGCCGCAAGTGTCAAAAAAAGCAATTAAACCTATTTATACAATTCAAATGGCCAATCACAACATAGCTTTGTTACCTCCTGTCTGATACTACTCAAATAAAAATCACCAACTAGAAAGACATATAAAATCACTACAGCAAGAGTTAAATCGTTACTTTTTATCTGACACCACTTTCAATATTACTCTGGAATGTTACTGGTTTCTTTGAGAGAATAATGTATAATCATAATGTCCTTGAGATTAAGGTATGTCAGACTGTTTATGTAAAATGATGATACCTACTTTATTATAATTCCCAGCTTTGATTCCAACTGGAACTTTGCTCTGAAAAAAGAAACAAGAAAACCATAATAAATAACATGAAAATAAACACTAGCCAATGATCAGCAAAAACTGGTGCAAGTAAACCATCCAAACAATTTTTTTCCCATCATAGTAAATCTAGCACATTATGGGAACAGTATACAGAATACCTTATTTTCTTTGCTGCTTTTCTGATATGTCAAAGATTTTTGGAAAAATATAAAAAATCATTGCTTATTTAACATCAAATTACAAAATATAGCAAGAGGAAATTAAAGACACAAACTATCAGGTAGATTTAGGACTACAGTGATCCCTCGCTATATTGTGCTTTGACTTTCGTGGCTTCACTCCATTGCAGCTTTTAAATGTAAGCATGTCTAAATACAGTATATATCACGGATTTTTCGCTGGGTTGCGGATTTCTGCGGACAATGGGTCTTTGAATTTAAAGTACATGCTTCCTCAGTTTGTTTGCCCAGTTGATTTCATACAAGGGACGCTATTGGCGGATGGCTTAGAAGCTGGCCAATCAGAGCATGTATTACGTATTAACTAAAACTCCTCAATGATATACATTGTGCATCCCGAGCAGTGCTTGATTGTTTGCTTTTCTCGGTCTTTCTCACTCTCTCTGACATGCTCTGCGCCTGGGACTGTTTGCCTAGAAGATACGGACGCTACTCTAAAAAATACTGAAAGACTACCTTCACATTGCTCCCTTCTTTGCGGCTGCTTTATCGCGTGCGCATACTTAAAAGCCCAACAGCCCTATTGATTTTTGATTGTTTACTTTTCTGTCACGCTCTCTATCTCTCTCTCTCTCTCTGACATTCTCTGCTCCTGACGGCGCTCGTTTGAAGAGAAGATATGTTTGCATTCTTTTAATTGTGAGAAAGAACTGCCATCTCTGTCTTGTCATGGAGCACAGTTTAAACTTTCGACTAAAGGGTGTTCTTTCATGTCTAGAGGGCTCTAATAATGTTAACAGTGTGGGAGAGTTTATAAGGGCTTAAAATATATAAAAATAACCATACAAACATATGGTTTCTACTTCGCGGATTTTCACCTATCGCGGGGGTTCTGGAACGCAACCCCCGTGATCGAGAAGGGATTACTTTATATACTTAGTACAATAATCGATATGTACTACTAATTTTTTGTGTGATAAATCTGAGAGCTGTCCCTTTTAAACAATGCATATTCAGATATTATGGATTTATTACTTAATAAAGGGACTAGCTTAAGCATGTAAATTTCTGCTTTTCATCCTGCTGCTGAAAATTAAAGTGTATGTGATGTGTAAGCATATAAAGAATTTTATGGATTCGGATTTGTTACTCCTTATGCTCTATATTGTTTTTGCAACTTAGTACAGAAAGGTAACAATCCTTTTGACAGCACTTTGTATGTGTGTTAGAGAAAATATAAAGTAGCGAACAACAAACTGGATATGAAGAGGAGAAGTTTAATGTCTATCCTAAACAATTGTGCAACTCCCCAATGTCCTATGCTTTAGCTAATAGTGGAGTAACAGACATTAGAAATCTGCACAATGCTGTTACTACTTTCTGTTGTGTTAAAGTTTCTCCAAAAGGGATGGGTAAAATTATAAATATCTTTAACAATTCAATACTTATATAAAAGGAGAAGACAAAGGTATTGAGGGATAGAAAATCATAAACAAGCAAATTAATAAATTATATATTGGACTATATACTGTTATAACCAAAACAAGAAATACATACTTGAAAAAGCACACCACCATAAATAGAAAATCTTTCAGTTTTAAATCCCCTCCATGAGGCACTCTCTTGGAACAGTTTTAGCTACAGGCTCATTTCATCACAGATGCTAAGAAGCTTCTCTGTGGGTCTTTTCAGACCACTGCTAGAAGACAAGTCAATGCTTCCACCCAATGTACTCATTAATTAATATTTATTTACTTATCAACTGACTGATTGATTGGCTGTATTATCTGTCCTGTGAGTCTGTATCCTTTCTCACCCCACATGTACAGTACCTTCTAGAGACATCTATGTGCTTTCTTAATCCAGTCCAGTTGAGGATACTTTTTCGAGGTACTAACTCCACAATACTGGCACTAGCACTCAATGAAAAGCCCTTACTTCTCTCTCTCTCGCTTCTTGGAAATCTTTTGATAACTTTATTCTTCTTGAGCTCTTGAATTGTGGAGTAACAGTTAATCTGGTCCTAACATCAAGAAATGACTATCTATTACCAAGCACATGGGCAGACAGATGTCCAACAACTGGTGATGACCAGAACTCAACTTTTACTGCTAGCTGGGTGTGAACCTCTGACTTTTACGGTGCTTCTGTTCATTATCGTTTCTCACAAACTCAAAGGTGGAGCTGGACACTATTCGCTCATCCACGGTGTATATTCTCTTGAAAACTTTCACTGGGTCATTTCTATATGTATATTAAATTATAATCAATAAATTCTAGATGACAATGTTTAAAAAAGCAAGATTTTTTTTTTTAATTTACTGTATTAGGAATTGCTAGACAAAAATATGAAGTAGCTATATTGCCACTCTGTCAGCACTACCTGGGGAAAACACTGAATGGGGACATAATTAGAAAAATAAAAATCAACATCTAATATCCTTGTGAATATCTGAACCAAACAAAATCTTATTTTGAAATACCATTAAACATAAAACCATGAAAAAACAGACCTCAGGGCAAGGCTCTACATGGCAATCCTTGATAGAGCAATGCCCATCATCTGGCCAGAAGGGGCATGGTCTCTTCAGGTTCACCTGTCACAGGGAGACACAAAAAGCTATTATCAAAATTACTAAGGCATTCTTTTAAAACCCCTTCAAAAATGCATGAGTGATCAAAATCTTGAACAATAATTAAAACGCATTAAATATTTACTAAAAGAAAATTCAAAATTAATTCTGTTCCCAACCAGTTTCTCTTTGGAACCTGCAATTTCTTCCCAGTGTCCATAAGGGTTTTTCTTCAGGTACTTTAGTTTTTTACCAATATTATGTAACATGCATGTTATCTAAATTTAGGATTATAACCTGGCCCAGTGTGTATGTGACTATGCATGACCTTCAGTAGTTTCATCAAGGCCGGTTCATGCCTTGTGTCCTGTTCTGTGACAATGGACCCTGCATCCCTGAACTGGAATAAACAATACTAAAAAATGGATAATTGGATGGATTAAATTTATTCTATAATTAAAATATTTACATGTGAGGCCTCACTATTGAGAACAATCTGCTATCCACCTTTATTAATATCTCTTTCCTACCCTTGCAGCAAAAACTGTGTATTAAACTCAGAGCAAAAAGATTATTTGCTGCTAAGAAAACTGCATAGCAGACCATACAGTGGTGGAGTGGGTAGCATTACTGCCTGATTAATCCCGCATCCTGCGACTGAATGCCACAATTGGGCATTATCATCATTGTGGATTTTTAACTATATCCCTATGTCTGCATGGACAGTCCTACAGGTATTCTAGTTTTCTTACCATAGTACCAATAACACATTGGTTAGAACAAAAGGTGATTCAAAGTTGGCCTGGAAAGACTTCAGCTCTATGCACATTTGCATTGGATTAACTCAGTTTGAGATCATTATGTTAACATCTTTAGCTAGATATTAGCTGTTCGTGAAAACACCTTGCAGCTATCAACTTCTATGCAGCACTCTTCACAGAGATCTATAATCAAGTTTCCACGCAGGATGAACTACTAATAGGGGAGGGGTAAACAACTCAAACATTCTCAATATAACGAGATTTTCTGAATTTGAATATTATACTTTCACTCTCTAGTGAGCAGAAATTGTAAAATGTTTTTAGAACTGAAGTTTTCCTTAATTAAAGAACATGAAAACATTTTACAGATTGTGTTTCACTCTTCTGGGATTTGTCCAAAAATCTTTCTCGCTTAACAAATCTATCCAGATTTCATTATTTGCATATGAAGTTAAAAGTTTGCAGTCTGACAAAAAAAAAAAAAACAAACATTGGGCCCAACTATAATAATCCTAAATGAGAGAAATGAAAGCAAACAAATACATAATGACAATAATTTAACCTGGTTTATATCAGAACTAAATAGCATTACTTAAAAAAATTATATAAAAGTTAAATTTTCAGAATGTACAGATGATGCATGTACACTATGTAATTAAAAAAAAAATCATTTTTTAAATTATGCAATCTGCTAGCCATTTCTGTTTGTCTAGTTCAAGTGTTTTGCTTTAATATAAGTTAAACGTTTCACAACATTTTCAAGACTGGAATTCCCCTTAAAACGGTCATCAAAAAAACTTTCAGAAATGTACTATGGATGGTTATTTTACAATACATTTGAACCCTCTTAATCTGGACCCTAAAGGTCCAGACTTTCTTTTAATCTGGACAGGATTTTCCATCACGGGAAAATTTTTAAAAAATAGAGAGAATGTGTGTAAGGAATTATAAAAATAATGGATTTATTAGTCATTTTCTGTAAATTATATATTTAACATCATCACCTCACCTAGCTAAGTTTATAATAACAGCATCATTGTAAACATGGCATGTACAATTATGTAAACATGAAGAAAATCAGAACAATTAAAGTCTTTTTTCATCTAGTTATTGTAATGTTTTAAATACTGTACTGACTCTATGCCATTACCAGGACATATGTATTACATCTCATATGCAGTCCAAGGATGCATGCAAAAAGTGCTAGCTTTTTTGTGACACCGTGCAAAACCTTTTAACTAAAAGTGGTAATTTGTAACAAAATATTTTATGAAATTTACCATTTAAAAGCAGGCACATGATTCTGTGGTTAATGAAATTCCAAGGTAAAAAAATATTATTTTCTTGAGGGAAATTAGCTTCTACAATATCCCCAAATCTTCAATGACTCAAAAAATACTTACTTTATAATATCGAAAGTAATCCCTTTCTATAAGTTGCCGCATCTTGGGAAAGATCTTGAAATTGTTGAAAACATCAATGCTTTCTATGTCACAAAAGCAGTCATCTAAGACACCTGTCAACTAGAAATGCACAAGAATATTTAGTTAGGATATGCAATAAATCACAAAGCCTGCAAACGTGATTTTTACCTTAAGTAAGGCCTATGATAAAATCTGCTATACAAGAGAAAAGAAAAACACACATATATGGCCAAATGTTTGTGGACACTTGACCAACACACCATAAGCTTGTTAGATATCTCATTTCAAAAACATGGCAATTAATATAGAGTTGCTCACAACTTTGCAGCTATAACAGACTCCATTCATCTGGGAAGGCTTTCCACAAGATCTTGGAGTATGGCTGTGGAATTTTGTGCCCATTCAGATAGAAGAGCACCTGTCCGGTCAGGTTCTCATGTTGGTACGAGAAGACCTGGCCCGAATACCAAATTTCAACTCATGCCAATGGTGTTCAACAGGGTTGAGGTAAGGGCTTGACTTACTCCATGTTTTTATGGCCCTGGCTTTGTTTAGAGGGGAACAACTATGCTAGAGCAGAAAAGGGCCTTGCCCAAAACATTGCCACAGAGTTGGAAGTGCACAATTGTCTAAAATGTCTTTGTATGCTTTAACACTAATAATATCCTTTACTGGAACCAAAGAGCCTAGTACAAACCATGACAAAAAGTCCCAAGACCATTAACCATGCTCCACTAAGCTTTACAGTATGCACTATGCAGTCCAGAAGGTAGCATTCACCTGGCATCCATCAAACCCAGGTTCATCTATCACACTGCCAGAAAGCAAAGTGTGATTCATTACTTCAGAGTATGCCAGAGTCCAATGGTGGCATGCTTTATGAAACTAGCAGATGCTTGGCATTGTGCCTAGTGACCTTAGGCTGGTGTGCAGCTATTCGACTATGGAAACCTGTTTCATGAAGCTCCTGACGCACAGTTGTTATGGTGGTGTTGTTTCCAGAGGTAGTTCGGAACCGTGCTGTGAGTGATGCAACACGGGATAGCCAATTTTTTAACACGCTATGTGCTTCAGCAATTGGCAGCTCTGCTCTGTACGTCTGCGTGGTCGAACACTTTGTAGCTGTTGTTGCTCCTGGACACTTTCACTTCACAATAATCAGCAGTTAAATAGTTGACTGGGGCAGATCTGGAAGAGCAGAAAATTTAGGTGGTATCTTATCACAGTGCCATGTTTAGTCTCCAAGCACTTCAGTTCAACCCATTTATTGCACCGCCAATGTTTGTAAATGGAGATCACATGGCTATGTAGTTTGATTGTAAACAGTAGTATAAATTCAACACCAAACCTCAATAATTTGAAGGTGTCTCCACATAACGAAAAAAATTGTTTTGTGGAAATATCTTCTGTTTGCTGCACATAAACATGGAGAAAGCGTTTTGAATGTAGCCAAGGGAAGCTTTTTAAATTAACATGAACACATTATTTAAAATAAAGATGCTCCATTTTAATGAAAGTTATCTCTTTGTCAGTATTTGGATTTGTGATGCACATGGGAAGCTTAAAACAGACACACTTAAAATAATTTGCAAGCTGTCCAAAGTCTTACTATCACATAAAACAGTTATGACAGCCTTCAGCTATACCATAACATCAATGTTAAAGTTATATGTGCCAACAACTTACCCAAAAGGTCAATCAACACTTCATCGCACATTTTTAGTATACTGTGCTTGAATGCCTCTGGACATAAGTTACAGGTTAGAGGTCTGCTGTCCCACAAATAAATATTGGATCGGAAAAAATTAATATGGGTGCCCCCAGAACTTGGAACTAAAAAAACTGTACCACTGGTGTGGAACACGTACATATTAGGAATGGGTATTTCAAATAACTTTGCATACCAATACCTGGAAATAATAATCATCAGTATATAAGTGGGCTGCATCAGGAGTGGGCAGGAGGAGGAGTACAGAAAGTTAATCAAAGACTTTGTTAAATGGTGCGACTCAAACCACTTACACCTTAACACCAGCAAGACCAAGGAGCTGGTGGTGGATTTTAGGAGGCCCAGGCCCCTCATGGACCCTGTGATCATCAGAGGTGACAGTGTGCAGAGGGTGCATACCTATAAATATCTGGGAGTGCAGCTGGATGACAAATTGGACTGGACTGCCAATACTGATGCTCTATGTAAGAAAGCTCAGAGCAGAATATACTTTCTGAGAAGGTTGGCATCCTTCAACATCTGCAGTAAGATGCTGCAGATGTTCTACCAGATGGTTGTGGCGAGTGCCCTCTTCTACGCGGTGGTGTGCTGGGGTGGCAGCATAAAGATGAAAGACGCCTCACGCCTGGACAAACTTGTTAAGAAGGCAGGCTCTATTGTAGGAGTAAAGTTGGACAGTTTAACATCTGTGGCAGAGCGACGGGCACTAAGCAAACTCCTGTCAATCATGAATAATCCACTGCATCCACTTAACAGTGTCATCTCCAGACAGAGGAGCAGCTTCAGTGACAGACTTTTGTCACTGTCCTGTTCCACTGACTGACTAAGGAGATCGTTCCTCCCCCACACTATGCGACTCTTCAATTCCACCCGGGGGAGTAAATGCGAACATTAATTTTATTTTAATTCTTTTCATTTTTATTACTATTTAATTTAATATTGTTTCTTTGTATCAGTATACTGCTGCTGGATTATGTGAATTTCCCCTTGGGATTAATAAAGTATCTATCTATCTATCTAATTCTATACAGATGATGTGCCATTTCTCAAAAGAAATTTTTCTAAATATCCATTCATCCATCTTCTTAACTCACTTTTCCAGGGCATGTTGCAAGGCAGCAATGATCAAGTGCAAAGTCAAAGTCAAGGACTAGAAAAGGCGCCACTCCATTCACAGGATGAATACATGAGAAATCATTTTGTACATTTGCCGCTTTTTGTGTGCTCATATAAAATTTTGACACAGAAAGCCTGGTGCATTTTCCACTGTTATTCCAGCATGTGGTGCACAAAAGGCAGTTACCCTTTAAACAGAATACACAATGTTAGTGCTATGTGCATGTGTATTAGATGAATAAAGATGAATAAAGCTATAGAGTAAAACTTAATTGAATCCAACAGTATTTGTGAGGTGGTTATATTATTTAGAAAAAGCTGAACAAAATGAAAAATTGTTTTGGTGTCTATCCCTAGTAAATGTGTCTATTAGGTAACACAACTTACCATAGTCTTGCATACTGTATTTCTATGTACATAAGCAAATATATTGTACTTAGCTAGAAGAAAATATCAAAGATCATGAGAATTACATAATGCATTAAACAACAGAGGAAAAGTATTCATGTACCATTTGAAGCGAAAAAAACTGCAACCAAGTTAGGAGCACTTTTACAAACTTGATAAATTAATTTGTGATGTGTCCACAGAGCTTGCTTATCAAATGTCATAAGCACAAAACAATTTCAATACAGTTCAAATTGACACACTAAGATCAACAATGGTTTGACTCTATGTAATTGTTTGGTCAAAAATCTTATACAGTGTACGTATTCCTTTACAAATTAATTATTTTGTCACAAAAAACAGGGTTGCCAGATTCCACAAACATATGACAATCCAATCACCCACAAGCAGCAAACATTTGCAAACATCTAATACTAATTAAACTAATATTTAATTTGCATGAGTGGGCAGGGCTAGGTTGTTAAATTTTGAGATTAATTTTCTCAAACAGCTCAAGTCTATCAGAGGTTAAAAAAACCAAAAGACCAAAGTGTACAGAGGAAAAAAGTTAAAAGATCCTTTTCAAGCTGAAGAGAAACTAATGTATGCATCTTCTGTGAGAATAATCTATAACCTTTCTTCCTCCAATAAATATATGACACCGCTAAATCCAAGCAACATAATTCCAAACTCAAGAGGAAAAGCCAACACTATTGTCACAGAGGAGCTATCCTTTTAAAAATATGCTTGTGTATTTTAAAGTTTTATTATAAGTGTGGAATTGAAATAAGAAATGATTACTTACCAACTATGCTAATGAATTTGACCTTCATATTATCTCAAAGAACAGAAGCAAACAATTATTTTAGATTATTATATTTTCCAATATTTATTTTCATTTTGTAGAATAGTTATATTTTCCCGGTGATTACAAAAGTAGTAGAGTTATTACAAAAGCAGTTCCTGTGCTTGAGTTGGCCCACTTCCACATTACTGTTTTGGACACCCTTTTGTGACTTTTATTTTTTAATAAACTGTTTTATCAGCCATAATTGGTTGTTACTTTCTGCAGTGACCAGTTCATCAATAACTGGGTAGCAGTAGCTGTTGCTACAAGGTCAATGGTGGAATGAACTGCAACTATCTGTGAAATTGACAGGCTTTAAAATTTAAAAGAAGGGGTAGTGTGACTGTGTAATATTTCTCTGTTATAAGTTGGAAACAAATGAGTCTAAAGGGGCATAAAAATGTAATAGACATTTTTTCTACAGATGTATTCACAATTTCAAGAAAAATAGCCCAAAATGAAAAGTCATAAGCTAAGCACTTACTTTGGTGCTCCAAAGTAATCTGTCAAGTCAATAGCCAAATTAAGATTTGCTTTTGTGTAGGTATACATGGGACTGTGTTGTCACTTGACCTGAAATCCTATCTAAATTGTGAAGATAAACTGTATTACTAGGTTGTACAATTTGTTCAATCACTAATATGTCCAGGATAGAGGAATTTTTAAAACCAGGGAAATACACTCTGTGAACATGATGGGTGCCTTGAATGAGCATTTATCTAAGACACCTCCCAGAGACAGACAGAAATAGACTATTGGGCAGGTAAACCAAGCACTGTTAAGGTGGTCAGTCCTTCTGCTAAAATAATCTAGCGAGGCCAAGAAAAAAAACACTGCCTACTTGATAGAAGGCAATGCGCCCAGGAATTGAACCACTCCTGAAAAGTTGGTTGAAACTGTTTTTTTCATTTCTGTCCTTGAATGCAAAATTAGTGATTTGCTACTTGCCTTAAAGAAACATCCATTGTACATAAATTTCCCAGTTGTTAACACATTAACTAAGCTCTATATCAAGAATTAAATATTTCCATATTCAAATACTGTATATATATCCAGCATTAATGATTTAAATATACCCATGTAAAACAGGTGCACCTTTTCCAGACACTAAAATTGTAAAAAGTGTTATGCAAAAGTTTAGCATTTTCTCCCAGGGAAGGTAAGAAATGCCTAAAGCACTGGCTGTAAATGCAAAATTTCCATTTTCACAGTCTTGATCATCAGCCTGTTCATGAAAACATCATTCACTGTTACATGAAAAATAAAAATACAAATGATACAAGTGGGAGGAAGTAGCGAGTCCAACAGCTGCAAAAAAGATCCTATCCATATATTGCATGGCGAACTTACACAACTATTCCTTCTTTATTTAATTGGGGTTTACCACAATTTCTACTGATCTAGGAACTAACAGCAATAGCTGTTTTTGGAAACTTGCATTTTCAGTCACTATGTGTTTAAGTAAAAAAAAAAAAAAAAAAGAAAAAAGTGCCCATTATTACTGCAAAAAATGTTTTGTACGAAGTAGTGGCATAGATATACTTGATTAGCTTCCGTTTTGTACAAAGTAGTGGCATACATATACTTGATTAGCTTCCATCTGAAAAAACTATACCAGCTTTTGACTCTTGTATCTTTGTAAAAATGATGAAGAATTTCACCCAAATTATTAAATATGAACTTTACCAGTCAGAAATGCTTTTGATATCATATTAGTTATATCCAAAGAAATAAAATAGTCAAAATGCCCATTATTATTGCACAATAGTACAATTTGGGCTATTTTTTTTCAAGCTCCCATACAACCTAATTGGATAAATAAAAAAAGATTAGGTGAAAAAGCATTACAGGAATGTAAAGTTTTGAATTTAATACAAAATGCATTTACAGGGATGAAATAAGCAGGGTAAAAAAGCTTTTGAAAGATGTGTTGTGAAACTGCATGCTGTATACCAAACATCTGAATTGACATTAGTGC
Source organism: Polypterus senegalus (assembly GCF_016835505.1). NCBI lineage: Eukaryota > Metazoa > Chordata > Cladistia > Polypteriformes > Polypteridae > Polypterus > Polypterus senegalus. Next base: position 54,014,366 of record NC_053169.1, read on the forward strand.
CTTACTGCCCAAAAAACACATAACATACTGAGGATATCCAAAATGAGGGTCCAGGGGGTAGGGTGGGGAATTGTAAACCCTCTGAACCAATATAGCAAACTTCTAACTGATGAAGTGTTAAGGAATATTCTTGCAATTTCTGCAAAGGACAGCTTTTAATACACATGCTTTTTTTTTTAAAAGATTGACAAATAAATGTTCTCCTAGAATGGAAAAAATTAAACATATGCATGTAAGAAAATGCTTTTAATTTTTACACCCCAAAGACAAGTGTGTTAGGTTAATTACAAATGTCCCTCTATATGGGTATGTGTACAAGTGGACATCTGAGACAGACTGATACCCTGTCTGAGCTGTTTATTACCTCCTGTCCACTATTGCTGAAATAGGCTCTGGCCCACCTGTGACTATGTAATGCACTGGGCAGGTTGAAGAATTCTAAGAATTTTGCTATAAATTAAAGCAGGTTAGTTTAATAGGCAACTCTAAATTAGCCCAGTGTAAAACTAAGTGCGTGCATGAGTGACAGACAAGCAGCCCTCCAGGACTGGTTCCTTCTTCACATAATATGTAGTCAGCATACACTCTGGTTACCCACAACCTTAAACTAAATCATATGCTTAGATAACAGACAGGTATTTTTTTTAATAAACATTGACTTGCACATTGACCGGTGTCTAATATAAAGCATATGTTCTGCCTCCATGTGACATTAACCTGAGAGAAGAAGATATATAAGTTGAGTGGATAGATGGATTTCAATCCAAGTGTTCAAACCACTGCTAATCAGAGAAGACAGCAGAAATGAAAAAAATATTTACATTTCTTAAAAACAATTTCTTATCCCATTCACTGCGCATGAAACCAACTCTTTCTCATAATTAATGACTCAGAAAAGGTTGCATTAACTCAGCAATAAAGTACTACCTGTCAATAACAGCTGGAACCCTCGTCTTATTATGCTGAAAGCTACCATCAGTGCCATTAAAGCAGCTCCACTATAATCAGCGCCAGTTGATTCCCATATGGAGCCCTCAGAAGGGCAGGTGGGGTGAATTAACAAAACAGTACACCTTGGTGTCCATTGCTCGGACTCCTGGGGCTCAGCAGCACTCATGCCACTTGAGTTACATAAATGAAGCCGTTTAGTGTTCATTGTGCACATTCAGGACCAACAGGGGTACACCTCAGTGTTTGAAGAATATGCTCCTTGGGTGTTGGAAATCTAGGCTGCCATAAAACCATAATCAATTTCATTTTATATGCTGACTTACCCAATTTAGCCTTGCAACGATCTGAGCGCATCCTAGTAAGCCAATAAGCTTTTACTATATACCTCCAGCAGTTGCTCTCAACATCACCATCTGTGTTCATAAAATGTTTGTGTTCTGTACTGAAAATGACCATTTTCTACTATCATGCCGGCAAGCTATTCCAAAAATTAAAATTAACCTTGAGCACAACCAGGTTAGAATTCAGAATACAGAGACTTTACTGGGTGTCTCGTTCAAGTTCAACTTTTACTTGCTATATTCAACTAATGCTTTTTTTCACATTTGCTCTCTAAACAATTGTAAAACATAACAAAAAGAGGATTTGGAAATGGTGAACACATAGATAGAAAGTTTGTTTGAACCTACCTGTATATATTTCAAAATTTTAAAAAATCAGTTAAACTAAAACAACATGACCAGGAAGAGGAGAATGATGTTAAATGTAAAAGGTAATGAACCAGACAGAAAAGAAGACTGAGGGACAAATTATGGCATTAAACAAAATGCAAGCACCTGTACTGAAAAACAAACACGGACAAAAAACTTGGTAAGCTTTCCACACTTCATTAGCATAAGAAACTGTTAACCCACTACCCACCCTCTCAAATGTCAATAGAAAATGAAAATAGGTTTACTCAGCTTCTGATGCAGTTGTCACTAATTCCGATTTTAAAAATTCTTATTAATGAAATTAGTTGTGGTATACACAAATAGCAAACAAAGTGTGTGATATACTTCACTGATGGTAAACTTCTCATTTCATGAACTAGAGTAATCATTTCTGAAATACTGTGAAGTAAAGGGTAGGCAGCAGGTAACATAAAATAAATTGATAAATCTTTGTTTATCATTGTGGTAACAAGAGTGAACAAAAGTATCAATAAATATAAAATTACATTTTTGTAGAGAGTAGATGTGCATATGAACGTATTTATTTTTTTTACAGTTTTGTTAATAGGTGACCCTTTCTTCCCTTGAGAAGTATCTGTTTACCATTGCTATAAATAAGGTCTGTTGTACTAATCACCACTGTGTAAAACCAGTAATTCCCAAAAGTAGCTCTGTCCTATAAAATCGTATTAATTCATTATTTTATATATAATTTTTTCAAGTTGAATTTTTTTTGTACGTGTATAATGTACTGTGCTGTCATATGCTCTTTTAAGTGCACTGTATTAATTGTACTCCAGCAATATTAAATAAACGTTGACAGTACACAAAATATGTATACACTTGACATCATGGTCCACCATCTGAAGTTTTGTAGATTTACTTTTTGATTGTTTTTTCTTCTTCTTCTTTTTAAGGGGGCGGAGGGATATATCGAAAGGAAATTTAAAATTGGATGCTGTGAAACCAAAACGCGAACGGTACAATCAATTAAAGCCATTTCCTTCTTTCCACCCCTTTATTGGTACACCGAATTTCTGCCCTGCAGTCTGCATGTACGTTTGTCACTCACCTGGTTTTGGATATCCCAGCAAAGTACGAATGAAACGAGAAAAAGTACCAGAAAGTGCCTTCCACTCATGTTGTCCGTGACAGGCACAAAGATGAAATAAGGTTTCAGCATTCCGGTGAGCAACGTCACTTTTCCCATTTCGTTTTAAGCTGCGTCTCTTCTTATCTTTGTAATTGCATAGATAAAAGAAAAGTCGCTGCTGTCACTGGAACTTAACGGGGCTGTCATGCTGCCGTTGACAATTTCCCTCTAGTGAGGTGTCCAATGAATTCACAGTTCTCGTAATGCCACTCCCCCCGCCAACACAAGGAGGTATCTAATGCGCCCCGCCAACCAGGTACTATCGACTTGCAGACTGAGCAGCCGCCAGGACTTGCAGTTTTCACAGGTCCCGGCGGACGAGCAATCGCGAGTTCTTTCTGCCGCTCACCCTGGATCCCGCCCACCACGGCAGAATGGCCCAATGACATTTCACCACGCGACCGGTTGCCTGCACAACTTTGTCGTTTCCTTTTCTTTAAGTCAGTTTAGCAAACTTACTAATTAATAGTTTAGTTAAAATCAGATAATCCCATACTGCACACTTTGGAGGTATTATCTTTATTTTGCATATACTTTTCCAAAGAAAAATGTCTATATTTCAAACTAAGTCATCTCCCTTTATGTCGTAGGAAAGCGGATACTGCATCAATGCCACAATGTAGAAAACTGGCCATACGTAAATTAGTTAATCAGCAACAGCAAAGATAAAAATAAATTATGTAAATGAGATCTTATGTGTCAATCTGAAACCATTATACCACGAGCTCAACCATTACGTATATATCTGAGCACCTCTGGAAGTGAGCAGTTAAGACACACTGCGATGCCCTGAAACATTACCCTTTTTGCACATGTTCATATACTATTTCCGTCTATTTTTTAACTGAATTGACTGAAAAAATAAAACGATGAATATCACCTGCAAATGTTTTTGCCTCCTCAAGAGTCTATCCTTTCTAGCATTGTATACCTTTTCAAAACTCATCTAGATACATCAAATTTTATTAGTCCCCACGGGAACTTTGGCTTTTTACAGACAAGCAATAAATAAATAAATAAATAAACCAACATCATTATTATTATAAAGACCAACCAACATACCCCTCCCAAATATACAGTCGAATGACTTTATCAAACAGCAATCTCATAACAAAAAGGTGTCTGCTCTGACCTTTCCTGTCTTTTTCCTCTGTTAGCAGATCAGAAGAGAGAGACAGAGACACTGTATATGATGTAGACCCCAGAGCCCCCCTACCCCAAGTATTTGAAGAAGTGCACCACCTCTACATACACTCCCTGAATAGAGACGAGGCATAGAGGCTCTTTGGTACAGTGATAATCAATAATCAGTTCCTTGATTTGCTGATAGTAATTTGCTGACAATTCTCAAAGTTCTCCATCTGACTCCTCTCCTCTGTCATATTCCCCTTATCAATACACCCCATAAGTACAGAATCGTCTGAGAATTTCAGCAAGTGACATGACCTTTTGTTATATTTAGTCTGAGGTGGGCAAAGTGGAGTGAGATGGTTCTCCAGTGTTGCTCACATCCATATCAGAGGCACAAACTGCGGTCTCCCAACAGATAATCCAGTATCCTAGACACCTTAGGCTCATACACCTGTATATCTCTGTGCTTACCCCCTTAACATAGATGGTACTGAAGACATTGGAGCCTCACGCTGCTGCCAGCTTTGCCCAGGTGAGAATAAGCCTTGTACAGCAGGGCTGATAATTGCATCTTCCACTCCAATCATTGTCCAATAGGTAAAATGCAATAGGTTCAGGTGACCTACCACACATGTACTTATGTAAGTCCAGGACCAGCCTCGCAAAGGTCTTCATGATGGGAGATGCAAGTGCCACTGGTCTACTGCCATTAGGGGAAGAGCTCAGAAATGTTTTTCAATCTTCTTGCATTGTTTGCAGATTTTCAACAATACTGAAGTCTGGCAACTGTAAAGACTATTGTAAAAATTATGTCTTCCTCAAGAAATTCATGGTTAGCTTTGGGATGCTTTGGATCGATGTTCAACTTTCAAGAAATTAAATAAAATTTCTTATGCACCTTTCCAAGTCAATAAAAAGGACAGATCTCCATTGGTACAAAAACTTAGATGTGACCAAGATTACCAGAATAGCAAAAATGGAACAAAAATTGATGAAATATATTTGAGGCCACGTGTCACGATTTAGAGGCTATAAGAAAACTAACTTAGACACAGGGAGTACATGCAAATTTATGATAACCTGATAATTCAGCACTGTTATCTATCAACTTTTTAAATACACTTAAGCAGTATATTAGCTGTAGATAGCATCCAATACAAAATATGAGTCAACCCCAGAAAAGGAGATCCCCAATCACAAGCCACCCCACTCTTACCAGATCAATATACAGTGATCAGTCAAGGAGACAAACACATCTTCGTGATGTGGAAGAAAACCAGACTACCAAGGAAAACTCTGAGCAAACACTGGGACAACATGCAAATTCCACATTTGTGTTGAACCGGCTGGGATTCAAACGTAGTTCAAGGGTTAAGGGTTATTAGTATCAGCACCACTAACCACTAAACCACCACCATATTTGCTTCATTAAAAGCAAAACTAATTATATTTTGCATTCATTGTTAACTCCAAATACAGTGCCTTGAATAAAGACTAGCAATGAATGATGAAGCTGAAAGTTATTTTAAAACTTAAAAATATTTTACTTACATTATTGTATCATTTGTACATGCGTACATGACTCAGAGCTATTAATAATATCTGCACTAAAGGAGAACATAAACTGAAGCAAAATGAATGCACTGCACAAACCTGAATTTTATTTTCGACATGGAAGGA